>NC_088879.1:30636106-30717157 GCF_032884065.1 Artemia franciscana | reverse complement strand
AGAAAACGGGAATTTGACAATATGATTATCAATTTTGTACTTCAATCATCAAAATAGAAAACCTTATTTTAAATATACAAAAATGAACAAAGTTAACTTCTAGTATTATTGATAAAATAATATGCATCAAAATTTGTTTTTTGAATTAGTTATGCTATAATTCTGTAATTAAATTAGAAATTTAAATTTTCAAAATTAAATTCAAATTTATTCAATTTGCTTGTGTTATGGTTAATGCTGTAGGCAGTACATTTGACCAAAGTAAGCAAAAAAGTAAAAAAGCAAAGTAAGCAGTAAGTAGACTAAAGCTAGCAAAATTAGACCAAAAATGATGAAGAAAGCTGTTCTATTAATATATACTTTAAACCTTTTTTAAATAATATTTTACTATTTTCAGTAATATTTTTTTAAATACTATTGATCCCGACTAAAAACGCCAAAAACGAGCTTTTATCATTAGACATAAAAAAAATAACTGACTAACCATTCAAAGAGATTTTTGAGTGTCTTATTCATAAGTAATATGTCTAATTTTCTGGGACTAACTAGGATAAGTAAGTGTAAGGTAAGTGCAGATAAGTGTAAGGTAAGTAGGTAAGTGTAGAGAATAACTAACCTGTCTCATTTTCTAGTCTGTTGCCAATTATGAAAAATAATTTTTTGTGAAAGATTAGTTATATCCTTTAGGCTATGTATACTGTACATTTGATTCACTTGAAGCCCGATTCTGGCTTTAATTCCTTTATGAAACTTTCTTGTAATCAAATCGGACTCAATCCATTCTTTAAACTGAAAAAACAAGAAGAAAACTAGACTTGGGGCACCAAGGCCTTGTGGAGTGTTGCTGCAACTGTGGCCTAGTGGGCACAGCTGTGGAGGAACATATGTATCTGTATTTCATGGATAATAAATATGTATGCTCCTGTATCACGTTTGCAGATGTGTTATGATTATTCTAAGTTATTATTTGTAAAGTCAGCATGTAATTGGAGAGATTTGAGAACTCCTCAAATAAGTTTTGTGTGTACGAAGTAATTGTCAGACTCTGTATCCGTATTATTTTTGTTTGTACCTCTATTGTGGTTGTGTAATATTTACTGTAGTTAGTGGATATCCTTGAAACAGCTCATTGTGTAAGCTTTTATTTCTTAGTGTATGAATAATTATTTGGAAATGAAATAGTGCATGTCTTCTTGCTTACTTTTCATGGCATTAAACATATAAAATACAACAAACATCAAAACCGAAAATTCTACAATAGAAAAAAAATGGAAACTTTGTTGAGAAATCATGATTTTTGGTTTTACTTCCCAAAAATTGATGAGAGTTGTGAAAATTTTACTTATATTGTCGAAGAGATAATATGAAGTCTATCAGTATTCTAACTTTTTCGATTTTCAAAATGGTAAACTTCAAAGCCAGGGTGATTCTACCTAGATAAAATGTAGAAAATTTGCAGAAACAAAACTTAAATAGAAATAGTTACAGAAAGAATTTCATTTATGGAAACCAATGTGAGCTTCAGCTGCTAGAAGATTAAGATCTGTCTATCCATGTTAGGGACAAAAAAATCAAAAATAATTTATTCAAACACAGGCTTTCAGGTGTCTTTCTCTCCGTCTCCATTTCTCTCGCTTTTTTCTTTCTCTCTCTCGTTCTTTTTTCATATCCCCCACTCTCTCTATTTCTTTCTCTCTCCATCTCACTCTTTCCTTCCTTCCCCCTCTCTCCTCTCTTTCCCTCCATCGTTCCTCTCTATCTCTTTCTCTCCACCTTCCCATTGTTTTCATTTAATTCAATTTTGTACTTTTATTAAGTTTTGCTTCTTTTCTGATTATTATTAGTTCATTTATTCACGACTTAGAATTTTCTTTTTTTTTCAGAATATTCAGCTGCTATATTTTGCTTTTTGCTGTATTGTTGATATACTAACAAGCAATGAATCTACAACAGCTAATCGAACAACATTACAAAGCATTCGTGACACGTTTTTTTCTACGGTTGTTTTTCCTATAGGCTTGGTAAGTATCTCTATTGTATCATAAAAAATGTTTCTTTCCAACAAATTATTTGCAGGAGTGTTCAATTGTTATCAAGGAATAATCAAGCAGATTGTTACCACAAACTGTTAGTAAAGAGCTACTCATGCTAATAATAACTCAAACTTAAAATAACTTCTGACAACAGAATATTTATAAAAGCACTTAGTTTATTTTGGTGATTCTAAATATTTATGATCAAAAGTAAAGTTGTTCATCAAAAGTTATAAGCTTGAGAAAAATTGCCTAATTTTAGGAAAAGGGGGCAAAACTTTTCCGTGGAGCTAAGTGTCTTTGTTGAAAATTATACCACAAATTCAACAAATTATACCACAAATTCAACAAATCAGGAAGCTCTGTTCCAAAAGGTCTTATGTACAAATATCCAAAATCTTTCTTTTTTTTCAAGAAGGGTGGTCACTAATGCCTGCTTTTTCCCCATGGCATAACAAGCTAAGCTTCCTGGGCCGGATAACCGTTTGATGTTTGTAATAGTGCTTTAGTAGGAATAAGTCTAATGTTTAGACTTATCTCTTCTTTGTTTAGTCTAATTTTTTATCTGCTATTAACTACATTCTTGTTTTCTAGTTTGTCTGTGTAACATTTTGGGGACTATTTGCTATTGATCGTGACCTTGTTTATCCTACAATTTTGGATACATTCATTCCAGTTTGGCTTAACCATGTAATGCATACAGTCATTTTACCGTTTGATCTCATCGAGCAAGCTGTTTGCTTTCACAGATATTTATCTACTCCTAAAGGCCTTCTGCTAAGTGGTGGTGCTATGGTTTTGTATGCTTTATGGTAAGTAAATTCAAAAGTTCTTACATTTTACAGGGCTCTTTATAATTTTAATTTTTTAATTGAAGGAGCTATGTTGACAGTTGTCTTTTATGTTTTTTTTTTTATTTTTTTTTTTTTTTTTTTTTTTTTTTTTTTTTTTTTACAGATATTTGAAAATATAGGCCCAGGTAAAAACCTTCTTTTGCAGATCTTGTTTTTGACTTTAAGTAAATATGATTTTTACTTGCAGGCAGCTTAAATTTAAGAATTTTTCGAAAGAACCATTGTACTTTATCGAATTAACAGGGCTTCTTGCCTAGTAAGGTCCTTCTGCTGGCGCTGCAGTATGTTACTGCACCCTACTTTGAAGTCTGGATCTCGCTTTACCAAGCTGAGATCAAACCCACTGCGTCATCACAGGATTATGAACCATTGTGCTGTGCATGCACTGGGAATTTGAAAATTTTCGCTGCTGTGCAAAAAATGCTGTAATCTCTAATCACCCACAGGTAGATGTTAGCACTGTGCTTAACAGTGGCAAACTATGGCACCAGTGACAAAGTACAAAATTCAAACAGCCTATCATTGCAACGTATTGATATAAAATCCGAAATATTCACCAGTAGTTCCAAAACAAACGCAGACCATCACTTAGTATTTTAGTGATTTTCTTGTAATAAATACCATGGGAAAATGATGCCTGTCGTTTCGGTGAAATCAATTAAATTTTGACTAAAGAAATTTTCAGACGTTCAAGTGAGAGAACCATACCCCAAAGATATTCCTCTCAATCGATATTATCATAGTTGCATGTAACAAATATTAAACTAAATACATCCCCACTTCCCCCTAAACTTCATTTCATAATTTAGCATAGAATCTCTGCATGCTTAAATGGCCTCAATTTTCAGGATTCCTCTTACCAAATTCCCATTGTAAGAGGCCTCACGCCTGTATTGCAGGTTCTGTAATATTCAAAATGAAACTTTAATTGTCGAGTAGTTGAATGTAATATGCTAACATTACCTATGTATACTCTTCAAATTAATTTGTTGAAGTGCCTCAAACCCAACAAACTACCACCTTGAGTTAGAAGGCTAGTCGGCCACACCCTTAAGAAAGGGTTTTTAACCTGGAATTAACACCATTATAGTCCAGAAACTGCTAAAAGATGTATACACTACAGCAAGCTGCCACATATCAACACTCTACTTTAAGATAGAGAAACAGGAAGGAGGCTCCAAAGTCTTGAGTGAAAAATCCATGTATTCAAAAAGAAGAAGAACTTGATGGGATAGTGCAAGTAAAAGCTTACATACTTTAAAATGTGTTTTTCTTTTCACCTGAAATTTGATTGTGTGTAGCTTTTCAGATAGATAAATTCTTAAGTGAGAAGGTGACCCTTCCCCCTCTTGGCTGGAAATAAGTTCAGTGTTTCTCATGGCTGGTACCATTCTCGTCTACGCCCTCTTCCAAAGGAAACACAATAGTAGCAAAACTGTAATATGTAGAAATTTTTTTTATGGATATACATGAAATGGAAAAGTTTCTAAGAAAGATCTTTTTGGTTAAATGTATTTTTCATTCCTGCTAAAATTCTAATTGTAATTCAAGTGATAGGTCATTGTGTCCTGAATTACACTGTTTTATTTCTAATCTTCTTTACTACAAAGACAAACTACCCTTTTCAGAAGAAGGCAAATCATGTTGTTTCAAGCAAATATTATTTCATTAAAATTTTCATTTCAAATACTACTTGGAAAATGTGGAACACTATCTAGTAATAGTTTTTTTTTCATCATATACGCATTTCTTATTAGAAAAAATTTGGACATATTTATTAGACATTAAATGTCATGTTGATATACAAGAGGACCCAACAAGGACAATGTTAAAACTGGAGAAAAGATGCACACTCAAGAAGTGAAGTTAGGTTAGTCCTAATGAAATATACCTAAGTATGTTGAAAATCAAATACTTTAATAGCAAAATTATGGAAACTAAAACAGTGAATTATGGAAATCAGGGCCCCCAGAAAGCATTATATTAAATGGTTTCTAACCTGACCCAACCAAAATATCGACTAAAATATTTAATGAAAATATACCTACATTGTTGTGTATATAAACTCTGACACTAAACTGAAAGAAACCGGTTCTGTCAGACCAAGAACTTGAGTTTGGTGGCTTTAACAGATAAGAACGCAGTTTTAAAGCGCAAATCACGTTTTATTGTAGAAGAACAATTATGATGTCAATTGTTGAAGGCAACAAAGAGGTATGGTAGTTTTCATCTTGGAACCTACAATTGATAAGGAATTGGGTTAGTAAATTCAAAACTTTCATGGTCTTTTACAGATAAATAAACAAAGTTACCTTAAAATACAAGAAACAGTAACAAATCTTTAAATAATAATATGCAGATTAATAATGTATGTAATAGTAAAAAAGTCTGCCTCAAAATACTTTTCAGATGTAATATACCGTTCTGTCCCCTACCAAAGAGGACTGCTATTGAAATAATAGATGGTGCTGCTGGAGACTAAGAAAATTAAATTAGTATTCTTGTGGAAAAAGTTGTTCAAAATTATCGCTGGTTTGTGTTCGTATTCGAGATAGTATTTATCACATCTTTGTTTGTTATATTGAATGTTTGTTAGTTACAATCTAATAAGATTCATTATGTTCAAATCGTTTTATTTTTGAAATTTCTGTTATCAAGTTTTCCTTTGTCGACATAGGGGATTTGTATTTTTTTCGACTTCTTCAGTTATTAGCACATATTAATCTCAACCCGCATTTAGTTTTGGCTTTGAAAGCTCCTACGAATCTTGCTACTACTTTTGATTCTGTCATCTATCTGTAAGATTCCTTGATGAGGATTGTTTACTAGGGGGAAGATCCCTTACTAGTAATTAGCACAGAGAAAATAATTAGAAAACTTTTCTTTGCACCAAGCATGAATAGGATCTGTGTTCGCTTTGTATTGTTTTATGAATTTCCAATCGAAACGGATTCCAAAGGTATACATGCGCGTTATTCTTCCAGAAAATACGTTTCACGGGCCCAACTAAAAAAAAAAAAAAAAAAAAAAAAAATTGAAAAAACCTATAAGAAAAAGAAAAAAGAAAGGTAAATGAATAAGTGAGTAGACCTGGGACAAGTTAGACAGATTTATGCGTCAATATATGATCACATAGTGAAGACAACCTAACGGTAAAGTATAGTGTGAAGAGTAAGTATCAGTAGGTGTTCTGACATTGATAATAATTTGAATTTTTCTTCTTCATTTTTTGTTTTTTGTTATTTTTTCTTCTTGATTATGTATATTGTCACACTTACAACCTTGTCAGTTGCAAAGTCTTGTCGTCATGAAGTTCTATCTTTTTTAGCTTAGAACTTATTCGTTAGGCGAAGAGATTATATTCTCTGATATTAAACTGTCAATTTGTCTTCATTTTTGGCCAATATTTTTTAGGAGGGGATGGTGGGGGGGTTCAGTTGTGGTAAATTCTAATATTGTGTATTGGCTACACGTTTAGTTAGCAATTATCCCTGTTTCGACTTGATCTCAGCACCATTCTACTCGTGAACGCCTGAACCAATTTGGCAGAAACTCTTAAAATTTTCACCAAAATTGCCAACCGAAAATATGCTGTTTAATTTCCATCATGACTTATGATGTTGGTTGGTACATTACAGTCAGAAAATTTTCAATGAAATAATCCCTCTCCCCCCCCAAAAAAAAGGTATTTTCCAAAATATAGAAAGAGGAGGACACAAAAAGATGCAGGTGTGGTATGGGCCGATTTTTCTTGCATTTTCCTCCGAGTCTTGGCGAATATTAATGCATATGTTTGATGCTAATTCGACAAAAAAATTGAATTAGATTACTTTTAATTGCCTGATTGCCAATTTTAGCAGCTTGTGATCAAGCGATTCTTCTTCGTTTTCCTCTTTATGTGTGATCTTAAAACGAGTCTATTAGATCCTTGTGATGCTTCATCCTATTCTAAACTTAGAGTATTATATGATGGAGGCTATCCATGACTTTTCTATTGAATTTAGACTTTCGTTTGTCTGGATTTCGTTAGTATTTGGTGATTTTGCTGGTGTCTGGAGATTACTAATCGAAAAAAGACTGGGTTAATTTTTGGCGTCAATCATGCGCCTGTCCAAACTTGTTAGGAAACTCGTCAGGAAAGCCTTACCAAAAAATAAAATTATAAAAGTGCACAACTGGAAATTTCTAGAGTAGACTAGAGAGAAGAGGAGAGAGAGGAGAGAGAGAGAGAGAGAGAGAGAGAGAGAGAGAGAGAGAGAGAGAGAGAGAGAGAGAGAGAGGAGAGAGAGAGAGAGAGAGAGAGAGAGAGGAGAGAGAGAGAGAGAGAGAGAGAGAGAGAGAGAGAGAGGAGAGAGAGAGAGAGAGAGAGAGAGAGAGAGAGGTTTATTAAACAACTTTCGCTTGGCTAATTTGCAGTTGCAAAAACATTAAAAACAAAACAAAATTTTGAACTGTTAAACAGACGTAAAAAAAGGCACAAATGAATTATAATATCGGTTTGTCCGTGCACGTATAGGAATCAATTTGGACTTCTGTCTGGTTCGGCTGTCAAGCGGGTCGTCTGCGGGTAAGATGTCTCGATGGGCTGGGTTTAAGGTCAATCTCCGAGGTTTGAAGCCTATGCTATTTTCCTATAGCAGTGAAATGCGTATTAACAACAGACACGAGCAGATTCTTTGATGAAAAAATTACTGTGGCTTCATTGAAAGCTTTAACATTAGACCGAACAAATTTGCATTTTTTTTCTTTAGAGCTTCATAAAAAATTAATTAGTGGGGACACCTCTAATTTTTAAAAGTAGTAATAAAATTACTTATAGAAGACGTAGAGAATTGTAAAGTAGCCTCTCGATTTGCCACAAGATTTCAAAATTTTTGGCCGTGAATTTTTTTTTGTTGTTGTCATCAGTTTCCTTTAAAATTTGCCATTTAAGATATTCTTCCTTTACTATTTAAAAGGGTTGTACTAATCATACAGCCATGATTTTTGTGTCGTTTTGTAGATCTTATACCGATAAATAATCCCAAAAATTCTCAAGTTTGTAGTTATTAGAGATGATTTTTAGCAATAATTCTTAGTATTCAAGATTTCCTCCTTTCTCATTGGCTTAAGCACTTCTTGAAGGGTTTGCCAGAATATCATTAAGAATGTTGACATCTCCTTAGCATTACCACCAGATTTAAAAGGAAGTTGAAAACATGTATAATTGGCAACAACACCTTGAGGCAATATCATTTTTAACACTTCATACGAATTGGAATTTGTTAGGTTACAAAGCAGATAACAATATTGGCCTTTAAAAGTAAAGAAATACCAATTGTAGGCCAATAAAATGTATGAACATTATTTTTAAAAAGAACATTATTCTTAAAAACACATCATTTTAAATATTATTGGCCTTTAAAAGTAAAGAAACACCGATTGTAGACCTATAAAATGGATAAACTTTATTTTTAAAAAGAAAATTATTCTTAGAAACACATCATTTTAAACATTATTCGCCTTCAAAAGTAAAGAAACACCGATTGTAGACCTATAAAATGTATGAACGTTATTTTTAAAAAGAACAATATTCTTAAAAACACATTATTTTAAACATTATTGGCCTTTAAAAGTAAAGAAACACCGATTGTGCGCCTTTAAAATGTATGAACGTTATTATTAAAAAGAACAATATTCTTAAAGACACATTATTTTAAACATTATTGGCATTTAAAAGTAAAGAAACATTGATTGTAGGCCTATAAAATGTATGAACATTATTTTAAAAAAGACATTATTCTTAAAAAGAACATTATTCTTAAAAACACATTATTTTAAACATTATTGGCCTTTAAAAGTAAAGAGACATCGATTGTAGGCCTATAAAATGTATGAATATTATTTTTAAAAAGAACTTTATTCTTTAAAACACATTGTTTTAAACATTATTGGCTCTTAAAAGTAAAGAAACGCCGATTGTAGGCCTATAAAATATACGAACATTATTTTTTTTAATCTAAAGTTGTAGGATATTCGTCCATTTTAGTTCCACGGGATCTCATTTTATTCCTAATAGTGCCGTATCTTAGAATATTTTGGTTTTTCCCCATCATCTCATACAGTTGATGATTTATAGGCTCGTTCATAAATGACTGACTACCCCGGTTTGGAACCGGGGTAATCATATACTTTGCTTTACGGAGTAATGCAAATACTATTAAATTAATGTCACTTAAAGTGATATGTTCGTGAAGGTCCATAATAAACATTGGGCACCCTTGCCCTGGGGTCATAAATACAGGTAAGGGAGGAAGGAAACCCCTTAGGGGTATTTAATAAATTTTTGAAACTACTTATATTTATATACTATTCGTCAAAAACAAGAGCTAAGAGCTCATATCGCACTTGTGACGAGGTCAAAAGGAGCCAAGAGCTCATATGATATGAGCTGTAGCAAAATTCTAAGGATTCTAAGGATCAAAAGTCACGAGGTCCTTCTAAATATCAAAATTCATTAAAATCCGATCGCCCACTCGTAAGTGAAAAATACCTCAATTTTTCTAATTTTTCCTCTCCCTTCAGCCCCCCAGATGGTTGAATAGAGGAAAACAACTGTAACGAGTCAATTAGTGCAGCTCCCTGATATGCCTACCAATTTTCATCGTCCTAGCACGTCCAGAAGCACTAAGCTCACCAAAGCACTGAACCACACCATCTAACTCCCCCAAAGAAAGCGGATCCAGTCCGGTTACGTCAATTACGTTTCTACGGCGTTTATAAGCGTTTTCCAAGATATGCGGCTTCCCCCTCGAACTCCCCCCCAATGTCAAGATCTGGTCGGGATTTGAAAGAAGAGCTCTGAGACATGAGTTTCTCCTAATTATCAAATTTTATTAACATCCGGTCACACATTCTTAAGTTAAAAACACCTCAATTTTTCTAATTTTTCCAAATTAACAACTTCCAGCTCCCCCAAAGAGAACGGATCCGTACCAATAATGTCAATCTCGTATCTATAGCTTGTGCTTATTCTTCCCATCAAGTTTGATCCCGATCTCTCCACCCTAAGCGTTTTCCAAGATTTCCGGTTTCCAAGGTTTCTGTTTTCCCTCCAACACTCTATGTCCTTGGATCCAGTTCGAATTGAAAATGGATTATCTGAGACATAAGATCCTTCTACATATTAAGTTTCATTAAGATCCGATCACCCATTCGTAAGATGCCTCAATTTTCACATTTTCCAAGAATTCCCGTTTCCCCCTCCAGCTCCCTTCAATGTCACCGGATCAGGTCGGGATTTAAAATGAGAGTTTTAAAGCACAAGATCCTTCTAGATATCAAATTTCATTAAGATCTGAACACCCGTTCGCAAGTTACAAATACCTCATTTTTACTAATTTTACCGAATTACTCCCCCCCAACTCCACCCAAGAGAGCGGATCCGAGCCGATTATGTCAGTCACCTATCTTGGACTTGTGCTTATTCTTTCCACCAAGTTTCATCCTGATCTCTCCGCTTTAAGCGTTTTCCAATATTTCCGGTCCCCCCCCCACTGATGACACTGGATCTGGTAGGGATTTAAAATGAGAGATCTGGGTTTCGAGGTCCTTCTAAATATGGAATTTCATTAAGGTACAATCACTCTTTCATAAGTTAAAATACCTAATTTTGTCTATTTTTTTAGAATTAACCCTCCTCCCCCCCCAACTCCCCCAAAGAGAGCAGATCCGTTCCGGCTATGTCAATCTCGCTAGGACTTGTACTTATTTTTACCACCAAGTTTCATCCTGACCCCTATACTCTAAGCGTTTTCCAAGATTTTAGGTCCCCCCCCAACTTCCTCTTCACCGAATCCGGTCGGGATTTAAAATAAGAGCTCTGAGACATGATATCCTTCCAAATATCAAATTTCAATAAGATCCAATCTCTCCTTCGTAAGTTGAAAATACCTTATTTTTTTTAATTTTTCAGTATTAACCCTCCTCCTCCCAACTCCCCCGAAGAGAGCAGATCCGTTCCAGTTACGTCAGTCTCATATCCAGGACTTACGATTATTTTTACCACCAAGTTTCATTCCAATCCCCCACTCTAAGCGTTTTCCATGATTTTAGATTTCCCCCCCCCCCCAATGTCACCGGATCCGGTCGGAATTTAAATTAGGAGCTATGAGAAACGATATCCTTCCAAACATCAAATTTCATTGATATCTGATGACTCTTTCCTAAGTTAAAAATACCTCATTTTTTCTAATTTTTCAGAATTAACCCTCCCCCCAACTCCCCCAAAGAGAGCGAATCCAGTCCGGTTACGTCAATCACGTATCTACGATATTTGCTTATTCTACCCACCAAGTTTCATCCCGATCTCTTCACTCTAATCATTTTCCAAGATTTTCGGTTTCCCCCACCACCTCCGCCTACTCTCACCAGATCTGGTCGGGATTTGTAATAAGAGTGCTGAAGCACAAGATCCTTCTAAATATCAAGTTTCATTAAGATCTGATCACCTGTCCATAAATTACAAATACCTCATTTTTCTAATTTTTCCGAATTACCCCCCCCCCCCCAACTCTCCCAAAGAGTGCGGATCCAGTCCAGTTATGTCACGTATCTTGGATGTGTGCTTATTCTTCCCACCAAATTTCATCCTGACCTCTCCACTCTGAGCGATTTCGAAGATTTCTGGCCCCCCCCCCACAACTCCCCCCAATGAAACTGGATTCAGCCAGATCTAAAATAAAAGATCTGAGTTGCAAGATCCTTCTTAATATGAGATTTCATTAAGATTCGATCACTCCATCGTAACTTAAAAACACCTCATTTTTTCGAATTAACCGTCCCTGCACTCCCCCCCCCCACAGACGGTCGAATCGGCTAAGTGACTATTTCTAATTTAATCTTGTCTGGTACTGATATTTCTCATTTTTCAGAATTAACCCTCCCCCCAACTTCTCCAAAGAGAGTGGACCAATTCCGAATATGTCAATCACGTATCTAGGATTTGTGCTCATTTTTACCACCAAGTTTCATCCCGGCCTTTTTTTTCGAATTAACCGTCTCCCCACTCCCCCCAGATGATCGAATTGGGGAAACGACTATTTCTATTTTAATCTAGTCTGGTTCCTGATACGCCTGCCAAATTTCATCGTCCTAGCTTATCTGGAAGTGCCTAAACTAGTAAAACAGGAAAAGACAGACAGACAGACCGACAGAATTTATGATCACTATATGTCACTTCGTAAATACAAAGTGCCACAAAAACTTGTTAATAACACAGAAATTTACGAAATTTTTTCTAAGACCTTTTAAGCCCTGAAAGCAAGAGATAAATTAGGGTCTAACTCGGTGTCTTCAAGTATCGCCTCGATTTACAATTAGCTACAACTGAAGCCCAGCTGGAGAAAATAAAAAGTCATCTGCTGGAAAATATAACCAATCAAACAGTTCGTGATAACGAACTGTAGTAAGGAGCGACCCGGCTCAATAGTAACCAAAACTAAAAAAAAATGGAATTTTGATACCAATAGTTACATCAAAAGAATCACATTTTAATGCTGATTTTAAATATATAAGTTTCATCAAGACCACTTATACCCATCGAAAGTTACGAGCCTGAGAAAATTTGCCTCATTTTAGAAAATAGGGGGAAACACCCCCTAAAAGTCATAGAATATTAACGTAGAACCTTATTGTTACCTTATTGTTCCCGTTACCTTATTGTAGAAGTTTCAAGCTCCTATCTACAAAAATGTGGAATTTCACATTTTTTGCCAGAAGACAGATCACGGATGCGTGTTTATTTGTTTGTTTTTTTGTTTGTTTTTTCCCCAGGGATGATCTTATCGACTGAGTGGTCCTAGAATGTCGCGAGAGGGCTCATTCCAATGGAAATTAAAAGTTCTAGTGCCCTTTTTAAGTGACCAAAAAATTGGAGGGCACCTAGGCCCCCTCCCACGCTCTTTTTTCCCAAAAGTCACTGGATCAAAATTCTGAGATAGCCATTTTATTCACCATAGTCGAAAAACCTAATAGCTATGTCTTTAGGGACGACTCACTCCCCCGCAGTCACCGTGGGAGGGGCTGCAAGTCACAAACTTTGACTTGTGTTAACATATAGTAATGGTTACTGGGAAGTGTACAGACGTTTTCAGGGAGATTTTTTTGATTTAGGGGGGAGAGTTGAGGGGGGGTTACTTTGGAGGATATTTCCATGGAGAAGTTTCTCATGGGGGAAGAGAATTTCAATGAAGGGGGCGCAGGATTTTCTAGCACTGTTTGAAAAAACAACGAAAAAATAAATATGAAAAGTTATTTTTCTACTGAAAGTAAGGAGCAGCATTAAAGCTTAAAACGAACAAAAATTATTACGCATATGAGGGGTTTACCTTCTCGTTATACCTCACTCTTTACGCTAAAGTATTTTTAGTAATTTCAACTATTTTCTCTACGGCCTTTGTGATTCAGAGGTCATTCTTAAGGAATTGGGACAAAATCTAAACTTTAGTGTAAAGAGCGAGGTATCGACGAGGGTTGAACCCCATCATATACGTAATAAAAACATACGAATATAGAAGTTCGTTACGTAAGTTAATTCGTAAGTTACGTATATTTTTTACCAATGAAGAAGTTTGTAAAAAATTAAAAGTTCTAGTTGGTTTTTTAAGCAATCAAAAACTTGGAGGGCAACTAGGCCTCCTCCCTCGCTTCTTTTTCTCAAAATCTTCCGATTAATTGTAATTAATTATTATGCAAATTTCGTTTCAATTATTTATGTGCGGAGAGCCAAGATCAAAACATGCATTAATTCAAAAACGTCCAGAAATTAAATAAAAAAAAAACAAGTTTTTTTTTAAATGAAAGTAAGGAGCAACATTAAAACTTAAAACGAACAGAAATTACTCCGTATATGAAAGAGGCTTTTCCTCCTCAACGCCCCGCTCTTTACGCTAAAGTTTCTTACTGTTTTAAAATAGAGTTAAGAGAAAGAGTCAAACTTTAGCGTAAAGAGCGGGGCGTTGAGGAGGAAAAGCCCCTTTCATATACGGAATAATTTCTGTTCGTTTTAAGTTTTAATGTTGCTCCTTACTTTCATTTACTGAAAAGTTCAATGACCCAAATTCATTGAACAAAGAAGGTATTGAACTGATAATCAGCCAGGTTTATGATTCAATCACACTTGAGTTTAATCCAAAGTTTGCAAAAATTGAGCAGGCTCTACTAGGTAGTCTGAGATTTCAAATTGAAAATTTGGAGGAGAGAATTGGTCAAATAGAAAAAAAGCTTGATAATTATGATAAGGAGTCCATGCTTGATAGCCTTGTAGCCTTGTATTTCATGGGGTAAAGTAGTTACATGGTGTAGACACTCATACGACAATGTCTAACATTATAAATAGCAAAATGTCTGTGCTGAGTCCTTTACTTTATTTAGTTTACGTGAACATGATGCGCGTTTATCTAAAGGATACATATATTACTAACATTATTGTTAATAAAATTTGCAAATTCCACAGATAATTTGATAGCAAAAGCTCATATTACTCTCAAAAGATTAGAGATGTTTACAAGTTTAAGTTTGCTGTGTGTGAATGTAAAGAAAAATTTTTACTGACATTCTGTAGAGTGGGTGATTCTGTTGATGTAAGTAGTTAAGTTCTATTTGGTGAAAAGCCTATTTTACAAGTTATATCACTGCGGTACCTCGGCTTCCATATTGATTCTAATCTATCGTGGAAGCATCATAGCGACATTATCTCCACCAAAGCTGCACGTGGAGTTGGCATCCTCAAAAGATTGAAGCATATTCTGCCGGAACGTATTCTTCGCACGATATATTTTGCAATAATCTACCCATATATCATACGGATGTTTAGTCTGGAGAAGCAATTTTTATGTTAATTACAAGCTAAATGGCTTTCTCATAGTTTTGATCGGACGATTTTGCTAAAAAAAAGGGGGTGGGAGAGGAGGCCTAGTTACCTCTTAATTTTTGGTTACTTAAAAATACAACTAGATTTGTTTTTGTTTTTGTTTTACAAACGATTTTGTTAGTATTAAACATGCGAACCTTACGAATTAGCTTATGTAACGAACTTATATATTTGTGCATTTTTATTACGTATATGAGGGGTTTGCCCCCTCGTCAATACCTCTTTCTTTACACTAAAGCTTGAATTTTGTCCCAAATCTTTCAGAATGACCCTTGAATCACAAAGGCCGTAGAATAACTAGTTAGAGTTACTAAAAATACTTTAGCGTAAAAAGCAAGGTATTGTGGAAGAGACGAACCCCCTTATATAAGTAATATTTTACGTTCGTTTTAAGTTTAAATGTTGATCATTGCTTCCAGTTGAAAAAAAAAATTCTCGTTGTCTTTTTATAAATGATGCTAGAAAATACTGCGACCCCTTCATGGAAATTCTCTTCCCTCATGAAAATTGCTCCATGGAAAAATTCTCCCACGTAACCTGTACCCCCCCCCCGACCCACCCTAACCCCAACACAGAAAAGTCCCCCTGAAAACGTCTGTACACTTCATAATTAACAACTACTATGTGTAAACAATGGTCAAAGTTTATAAGTTGCCGCCCCTCCCCCGGGAACTGTGGTGGATTTAGTCATCCCTTAAGACATAGTTATTAGGTTTTTGACTAAGTTAAACAGAATGGATATCTCAAAATTTTGATCCGGTGACCTTAGAGAAAAATGTACGTTGGAGGGGGCCTCGGTGCCCTCCAATTTTTTGGTCACTTAAAAAGGACACAAGAACTTTTAATTTACGTTAGAATGAACCCTCTTGCGACATTCTATGACAACTAGGTTGATACGATCACCCCCGAGGAAAAAAACAACAAAAAAAAAAATACGCATCCGTTATCTGTCTTCTGGCAAAAATACAAAATTCCATTTTTTTATGATAGGGGCTTGAAACTTCTACAGTAGGGTTCTCGGATACGCTGACTCTGATGGTTTGATTTTTATTTAAGATTCTGTGACTTTTAGAGGGTATTTCCGTCTATTTTCTAAAATAAGGCACATTTTCTCAGGCTCGTAACTTTTGACCGGTAAGACTAAACTTGATGAAACTTATATATTTAAAATCAGCATTAAAAATGCAATTCTTTTGATGTAACTATATGTATCAAAACTTCGTTTTTTAGAGTTTTGGTTACTATTGAGCCTGGTCCCTCCTTACTACAGTTTGTTACCACGAACTGTTTGAAAATGTAACTTGTAAATGAATAAAAGTAATATATTCTACTATAACGTTGAGATAGAACTTACCAATGTCTCAGGTTTTCCTGTACCTTATTTGTTCTTGTTTTTTTTTCGGTCCATTGTGAAAATTCAAATGCTAAACTGTTATCTGACTTGTAACCAACCAAATTCCAATGGTCAGCTGTTACTAATTAGACATGTGAAAAATTTAAATTCCCTTTAAATCCGGTCGTAATATTCAAGGAAGTCAACCGACTTTAAATATTCTGGTACAACCCTCAAGAGAGCAATTAAGCCAATGAGAAATTAGGAAATCTCGGTACGTATTTCAATGCTATCTTAATAGAATTCGCTTTCAACCTAGGAGATTGACCTTAAAAGCAATGCTTTTCCAAACCTCATGATGAGATCACACAATCTTTGTTCTAGGCACTGAATTAAATTTTACTTAAAATTTTGCTACTTTAAATTTTAATGAAAATAAAACAACTCTTTTTTGGAAACATTAGCCCTTTGTATATCTGTTAGTAACCAAATGAGCAGTGAGTCCCAGATCCCAATCAAATTTAAAGATTTTTGTGGATATATTCTTAATTTGTGCATATTTGACCTATTTTGCTGTTTTGATAAATTGTACTCCCAGTCCTGTGTACCCTTATTTCTGATGATATTGTTTTTATTTAGGGTGTTTTATATTGCATATCGTACCAGTTTTTGGGTTTATCCAGTTCTCGCTGTTCTCAATTGGACATTCAGAATCCTGTTCATTCTTGGCTGTATGGCTCTCGCCATGGTTTTCTATTTATTCGGACAGACTTTGAATAGCATGCTCTGGGGAAAACAAGGTAAAATATATTTTTTTAGATTAGTTTATTTATTTAATTCATTTAGTTATTTAATGTATGCATTAAGTAAATTCAGTTAATTTGATTTTTTGTTACTTTATTTAAATAATTTATTTGGTCAATTTATCTAGATGAAAATGAACTATTTGGGTGGGTATGTTTTCCTCCTTCTGAAGGTGCTATTTTCTTATCCGATTCTAGCGATGTCAACCCTTGTACAAAAAACAACAAGTCGTACGAAAGTACAATTCGTATGCTAATTTTCTCGTAATGATTTAGATTTTTCTCATGAACTAAATATTAGAATTATTTTATTATTTATATGACAAACATACTATAGTCCGTATTTAAAATCCTGCAATTAGATGTAAATAAATTTAATAGTAGTTCATTTTACTTTATAATAAATAAGGAAATTTTGTAAAATTTATTCATTGCAAAGTTTATCAACTGACTTCTATCATTCACTCCAGCTGAATTATTTCTGATCCGATTCTAGCGATGTTAACTATTGTACAAAAAACAATGAGTCGTACGAAAGTAGAAATCGTCTGCTAAAGTTCTTGAAATGATTTAGATCTTACTCATGAAGGAAATAGTATGAAGTGCAAACTCTGTGCTTTAGAATGTATGGGGGGAGTTAGTTCTACACCCCTTAGCTTCTTATAGTTTTGGGTTTATTTTATTTACTGAGGATGGTTTAGGATATTTTCAGACTTGAAAATTATTCGACGGTATTTTGCTCATCTTTGGTTTAATGAAGAAGCTCTTTACTTTTCATTGATTTTTTTTTTTTTTTTTTTTTTTTTTTTTTTTTTTTTTTTAATTAATTAATTCATAAAGAATAACGAGTCGTGCGAAAGCACAACTCTTATGCTAGAATTTTTTTAACGGTTTAAATTTTTTCGTATGAAGGAAATATCAGGATTATTTTATTATTTATACGACAAGCATATTGTATTCTGCATTCAAATCGTACAATTAGATATAAATAAATATATAATTAATTCATGTTACTTTATAATAAATAAGCAAGTATTATAAAATTTGTGAAGTTTATTTAGTGTTTATTTTCTATGGTGTAAGTAGATTATATAAAATCTACTCATTATAAAATTTATCCACTGTTTATTTTCTGTGATATCATTCACTCCAGCTGAATTTACTATGTTCTGGTCCGATTCAACTTTAATGCTGAAATTCTCCCAACAATGTATGTTTTTTGACAAAAAAAATTATTTCATTATTTATGTAATAAAAAACCAAAGAGTTATATGGTTCGGTATAAAATTGGATCAGTTTTTTTTTTTTTGTATTTTATTCATCAATGTTTTTCACTGAATTTATAAATCCAGTTTTAATGTACGCATTGGCTAATATATTTCAATAATTCCTTAAGGGGTTAAATATATCTCATTTCCTTGCATAGCAACTTTTAACGAAATTCGCGTGTTTTTTTTATTATTGTTCTTAGATTTAGTAATCATAGGTTTTATGAAAAAATGGTTTAACGATTATTAAATGGTATTTGTAGCCATAACTAAAAATATGAAATGAATAACTAAAGCTGAACAGGACACTTTGACAAAACTTGGAAAAAGAACTTGGACTCGCAGTGCAATTCACAAAGGAAACATACATGAATATGTTGCCTGCCTAATAGACTATTTTGTATGAATATTCTCAGCGCAAGCGAAGAATAATGAGGATTTAAAAAAAGTACAATAAGTTAAAAGCGAAGCACCAAAGACCTTAAAATAAATTACAAAACAAAAGGAGAGCTAAGGTAAAGAAAAAATCAGACATAAAACTGTGTTAGCCATGCTAATTTCAGAAAGTGATGAAAATCAATTATTTTAAGAAAATATCTGTTGGAAATATCTGGAATTTTGTTTCCTTTATCACAAAAATTTTCAAAGCTCATGCAATGTCATTGCTTTCTTTTGGGGGGGGGGAGGCGATGAAAGCTCCTTACTTGAAAATACCTTTCTGGGTCCTAATTAGGACTAAAAATCCAGTCGGGAAACTACTTTTCGACTTACCAAAAATCCACGAAACTGTAGAGCAATAATTAATGCGTTCAGAATTATATTTCTCTTGCTTTGTTTTATTGCATTAACGCAGTACAATTTATACACATCAACTTGCACCAAGGTAGATTCGATGTGTCTTCTTTATCATGAGGAAGAAACCAGCAACAACAAAAAATAAAAACTTCGAAAAGAAGAGAAAGAGGGGGAGAGAAGAAACAAAAAGTATGGAAAGTCTGTTATCTTTTACAGAAAAGAAGTGTCATATAAGGTGTGAAAATTCCGCGAAAGAGAAATAAGTCTTTGCAAGATGCAAGCAAGGCCGTGTCCAGGGGGGAGGTCCCCCCCCGAAATGTTTGTTCGACTCGTAAATACGTAAAAAATTGAAGATAAACAACTTTTTAATGCCTTTTTTGAAGTTTTTGTACCCCCCTCCCCCCGAAAAAATTATTTTGTTTTTAGTACCCCTTTCTAACATGTTATCGATAGCTTATTGAACACTTCCTTCAAATGTAAAAGCTATAGTTTAAATCTTCTGTCTAGAAAGCGTACGGAATTTTTTATTTTGTCTTAAGAATGATACAGATGTATATGTTTTGTTGTGGGAGATCGTATTCGATTGGTGCGTAACATGGCCCGATACGTATCAAATCGTGTTGGGTTCGATCAGATCATAATAATGTGCCATTTTGAATATTTGGCGCCACAAAGCAACCATTTTCTAACAAGGATAAAATGCTTTAAATCAAGAATTTTTAAAAAGTCTGCCATTATAAAACAGTTGAAAGCTGTTGTAAGTACATCTGGCTCCTACGTTTTTCTTCGTGGTGGAGCACTTGGCCCCGAAAGATATGTGTGTCCCGGCGTCCTGGTATCTTTTTAGAGTCGTAATAATATGGAATTCGGAGATGGAAATATTACTAATTGTATTGTACAATTACGCAATTTTTTTTAAACTAATAAACCGTTATAGCAACTGTAGTTTTAAATAAAGCTGCATTCAGATGTGTCTAAACCTATGCCCTTTCCATTTCTTTCGTGATACACATACTTACTGGGGAGAAATAGTTTCGTCCATAAAAAGTATTTCTTTGACTGATATTTTACCATAATGTGTCTTCTATTCAATCTTCTAAGCCTTAGAAATAGAGGAGTAGAAATAGGCTCTTGTGAAGAGCCTAAGTTGTGCCCCGGAGAGGCACAATTTAGGCTTTGAATCAATTCTCGAAGTTTCATTTAAGTGACTCAACCGCTTTCCAATATGGTAAAGCCCCTTATCTAAATTTTCCTTATATTTAAATATATGTCTTTAGTTTTTTTGTAATTTGGAACTCCTTAACATTTTGCCTCCTCATCAACGTAAGTTGTCAGTGTTGTAACGTCTTGCCTCAAAGTGCAAATCTAGGTTTGATCCTGTGGAGATACCGGAGATCAAGTTTAATATATTCACTTAATAATCTTTGATAGTAGAACTAAAGTTTTAAATTTCTGCGAATTAAAATCCAACCAATAATTAAAACATTAATGTCGGCCAGCAGTTTGAACTAATGTTGTAGCAATTGTCAGACTTTCGGTGTTTTAGTGTTGCTTATTTTTCATGAGATGTGAATGCTATTACATATTACTTGTTGCATATGCATTACTTGTTATATGCATGTGGGTTGTGTTTTGTTTTTCTCCCTATGTCAATTGTGTACGTTTTTTAATTATTCATTTTATGTGTTAAGAATTGTATTTTGTTTGTTGCCCTGGCTCAGTGGATTGTTTGCAATATCTATCTATTAACATTTTATAATGTTTCTGCTTATTTTTAGAAATTAAGAAGAGTTCGAAGAAGCGGAAGTCTAAGAAAACTGCTTAAATTGAAGTTAGACAAAACAGTGATTGTGGAAATTTTAAAACTGCCTTTCTCCAGTGAAGCGTTTTTATATCTGTTGAATTTGTTCTGTTTTGTACCTCTTTTAAGTCATTAGAATGTATGTATTATAGTAACCAGTTTCATATAGCAACTATAGTTAACAATCCTATATCTAATATATAGAAATTTAATATATAATTCTATATTTATATATAGATTCTATTTATATATAGAATTCTATATAAATAATATATAGAAACTCCTCTCTACTTCTAACACTCTATAAATCTTATTTCATTCTGTGTCGAATATAGTAACCATATATATTATAGTCCGAGCCGTTCCTAGGGTTGGTGGCGCGTGGAGAAAAATTAATTACAGCGTCGCTCTCTCGGCTCAAATGCAAGCAAAAAAAGCCGAACCAAAGGGAAAAATTGGATCAAGTGGACAATTCCCTAAAAGCGACCCCCCCCCCCCCAAAGCCACGGTAACCGGGCAACTGCCCAGACCCCCCCCCCCCACCCTAGGAACGGCTCTGGTTATAGTAACCATTCAAACAAGTTTCGTAAAAGAGTTTTGTTAGCGCAATTCACCTTGTTTTTGAACAAATAGGTCTCAATTGACATAAAAAGGGCCCGAAATTCCGAACCAAAATAAGACCTTGTGCGGTCAATATTAGAATATTGACATTACGGTGTCTTGAAGTGTACTAGAAGCTAAATTTAAGAACCTCCAAAGCTTGATTTTAACCTTTTTTAGGATTAAACTAAAAATTAATCGAGTCCAATTTTGAAGTTTGTCCTAGGGTATGTGGGTCAAATATAAAGGCTTTATTAGTTTGATTGTTTCCCACAACACCGCCGTGGAACCCTATACTTTTCTGGCAGAGTGGAAGCACCTTCCATTTAAATTTTACACTTTAAATCTATCGTCATTTTAGGCGGCTTTTTCGCTGGGCATAAAAGGCTAAAGCTGTTCCGGTGTTGTGAAAGCTGTTCCGGTGTTTTGAGCATCTGCTCCATCATAAGCTCCTTCTTCCGCCCATATCCTAGAAAGGAAAATTCTGCTTGCTTGGCCCCACAGTGGCGTCGGGGTGAATCTTTCACGAAATTTCTTAATCAGAACCATCCCTACAAATAGCGCTGCATCTCGGAAATTAGCGCTGCTCGTTAAAACAATACAGCACTGTCAGCGGAATTTGATTAATGACTATTTTCTTCTCTTTGTTTGTTTCGGTAGGCTTTTCTGGGCTGAATAACCTCTTCCAAATCCAGTTCTTGATTATGGGAACAAATGTATTCTAATTATGGGTTTTATTATTATTTTTTCTTAATGGCTGATTGAAGTTTGTGGATGAGTATTGTAGAATTGTTGGAGGTTTTTTTTTTATTATTACGTTTACTGCAGTAGCAGCTCAGCGAGGAACAATGTATGTACCGATTTGCATTATCAAGATTGGTTGTGAAGTTAGTTCATGATAACAACCATTTTTGAAGGAATTTTTATTTCCTGGTACACCTGTTCAACAAATTGTGTATGTAAGTTCGTGGTTAGAAGATCTAGCTGAAAATAGTTTTTTTTCATGTATATATATATATATATATATATATATATATATTATGTATGCTGTTTAGTCTTATTTTATTACCAAACAAGACTTGCTAATTATGGGGTTACCTCCCTATTGTAGTGTATAATCTTTACAGCCATGAACACATAATGATTCGGAGGTAATAGGCTTGAGATTGATTGCGCAGGTCGTTGACTTGTTGATAGGAGCACACCGCCAAGCGTGAAAAACCATGTAGTGACCAAGATGGGCCTACCCTTGCACAATGTCACCGTTCAGATGGGGGTGTAAGGGATTCTTGCTCTCTGGTCCTAAGCGGGCTTAAGCGCTTTGCTTGGACTTAAAAAAAAGCTATTGATCCCCGATTTTCACTAGAACCATTGCTATTCTTAAAGTCAGAACAATTTCAACAATACTGACTATATGAAAATTTAAACATGGAATGTTAAGATGTTGAAAAACAAGCATCGTATTGACATTTTAACTGACGAATTTAGATGTTCTAAACTAGACTTGTTCAGGGTTTCTGAAAATAATTTTCCATGGTTAGGAAACATGAAATTAGGTGACTCTGAGTTTATTTAATCAGTTCGAAAGGATGAGCTACACATTTAGGGAGTGGGGTTCAGGATAAATAAGGGAGCTTCTAAGTCTTGTATTTATTGAGTGTTTTTTAATAATAGAATTCGAGCTGCTCATTTTATGACCAAAGAGTGAAAGCTATTAATGATAATGATGCGATAATGGGGGAATAAAATGGTCCCTCAGTAACTCCAACGGAAATCTTTGATCGTTTTGGCTATTGAAAGCACCAACGAACCTCTATAAGAATTATTTTACGTCCACAATTGAAATATAGGTGTACACTAAATCCACATGTTTATAACCTATTCCTTTTAGGAGTCATTCCAATGTAGTTTAATCGAGTTCCCGTGTTGCATGTTTTATTTAAAGCTTCAGTCGTCTTATTGAGGAAGATTCTTCATCTGTCCAATCTAGTAAACATTTGATCAGACAACATGGTTGAACCTGCTACTGGATTGAGTTTCTTTTAAGCTAAATTCATTCCTTAGATAGCGATGAAAGTGAAGTATTATTGTTTGGGATTGGATAAGTGGAAACTTGCACAAATATATATGTATATATATATATATATATATATATATATATATATATATATATATATATATATATATATATATATATATATATATATATATATATATATATATATATATATATATATATATATATATATATATATATATATATATATATATATATATATATATATATATATATATATATATATATATATTTAAAAATTAGGAAAGAAATCGGGAATTCAACTTCTAATCAAAGACCTCAACTGGGAAGTTATGCAGTTTTTTATGATAAACGGTCTCCAAATTTAAAAAAAGAAACGTGGGTAAAAAGTTAGCAAAAATAAACTAAAAAAATTGGACGCCAAACAATTTAAGAGGATATAGCTCTTTTTTGAAGGTGTAGTGGTCTTTATGAGTCAATAGTCTGAATTTCTGAATTCTGAGAAATTTTGAGAAAAATTCTGAGAAATTTTGAGAAAATTCTGAGATTTTGCATTTTTACTGGACGAAAAGCATTGTCAAATTTAACTAATTAGTCTTCCTTAGTTGTTACCACGATTCAGCGTGACAACACTGACGAAAAGGTGGTGTACCCCCCCCCCCCCATTGTAATTCTGAAACAACCAAAGGAAAATCCCGGTTTTCAGCTATGAATAGACTTACGGATACAAGGAGAGAAACATTATTTTGATAACGTTATCACTTAGAAAGAATATAGTTGCTTAGGAGTAATTAGGAACTCGAATGGTGGGTTTAAAAATATAAGTTCCTTTACTGGATCTTTTTAAATTGTATACTTTTTTCATAATAAAAAAAAAGTGTTGCCTCAAAAACTATAAAAAAAACTCAGAGAATGTTCATTTTAACAAATTTAGTAAATACATTGTATTAATTTAGAATTATTATAACTATTTACCTATGCAAAACTGAATATTGAAAACGTTATCAAGTATGTACTAAAAACTGAGTTTTACCTCCTTATGTTATCTAAAAGTATATATGTTATAATCCTTATGTGATTTCTTAGTGAGAAAGACTATGTAAGGTACTATAGGCATGAACACTGCAGAGAAAGGCCGGCGGGGTTGATGTCCCCCGGAGAAACAAGGGACATTTCAAAAATGTATCAAAAGAGGATCATTAGAAATGATTTTTGAACTGATCCAACTTGATGGTTGTGATTAGGTATGACGAAGAGGGAATTGTAAATAAATTCGGGGATTTGTTCTAATATTGGTTTAAAAGTATATAATAGTGTAAAGGACAGATGTAATGAGCCTGATGATTATGGAATTGATGACCGATGCAAACCACCTGGTTTTAAATTTGAACCCTCTACTAGTTAAGAGCTTGTGAAAATTGAAAAATCTTTGAAATCAAATTCTGCTGGAGTTGATGGATTGTCTCTTGGTAAATTCAAAGTTGTTGCTGGATATATACTTTCTTGTCTACTTTTTATTATTAATATGTCACTAGAAACAGGACAATTTCCAGAGCAACTAAAGACAGCAAAGGTAATATCCCTTCATAAAGGTGAACTGGAGGCCGATATCTATTCTTCCCTTATTCTCAAAGCTACTGGAGGAAGTAGTACACAGTCGGCTTTATACTTTCCTACAAAATAATGAATTATTAAGTGAAACTCCGTTTGACTTCCGTAAAGGGCATTCTACGACGCATGCGTTGCGACACCTTGTTGATTTTGTGAATAATGTGTTTGAGAGAGGGGATATACAAATGTCTATTTTTATTGATGTCCGTAAAGCGTTTGATACTGTAGATTTTAAAGCATTAATTAAAAGGCCGGAATCAAAAAGTATTCGTGGTAATTGTTTAGGATGGTTTAAAAGTTACCTAACTGGGAGATCGCTTAGAGTTGCTATTAATAATGTTATGTCTTCGGCGTTTTCGGTTAGGTGCGGAGTGCCTCAAGGGTCAGTGCTCGGTCCATTACTATATTTAGTGTATGTTGATTCCATGCGTTTTTACCTGAAGGAAGCCTGCACTATATCGTTTGCTGATGACACTGCTTTGAATTTATTTGGAAAGTCTATAGACGAGTTGGCAAGTAAAGCAAATCATGTACTGGAAAGACTCAAAGTTTTCATGAATGTAAGTTTCCTATTTGTTAATGTGAGTAAGATATTGTTCATGATTTACAGTAGAGTGGGTGCCCCTGTTGACTTAAATGACCTGGTTACACTGTACGGAAAGCCTGTTCAGCAGGTTGGTAAACTGCGTTACTTAGGATTCATAGTGGATTGTCATCTGTCGTGGAGAAATCATAGAGAAGCTATTTCTGCTAAGATTACCCATGGTGTAGGCATACTTCGACATTTTAAACATTTCCTGTCACAGAATATTCTTCTTACACTTTATTATTCATTAATTTACCCGTATATAGCTTATCCGTATTTATCCGGAGTAGCAGTTTTTTTTTACTAATTATAAGCGAGTGCAAGTTCTTCAGAATAAAGCGATTAGGATTATTGGTAAATATGTTAGAGGTCCATGAAACTAGTGCTTGTTATAAATCCCTGAACCTGTTAAATCTTGGACAAATTAGAGATTTTCAAGCTTCTATATTTGTTTATCAGTGTATGAATGATGTGATCCATGCAGTTTTTAAGAAGTTTTGTGGTTTGAATAGCCAAGTACATGATCATGAAACGAGAAATAGTGATAATATGGCAATTGAATCAACAGGTACAGTTAGATCAGCATTTATGGTAAGATATATGGGACCGCTTATTTGGAATAAGTTGCCAGTGAGTCTTAGGATGGCTGAACACCTGCTTTCATGTAAGAAAAAAAAATCATTTGTTAGAAAGAAATTTTTTAGGGGGAGGGCAGGGAAGGGGTCTGCGGAATGTGGTATAGGGCATTTTTTTGAGGTGTTGTGTGTTTTAGTGTTGGGGGGGTGAATATTGTGTTATTTGTTTCAATGAGAGAGATTGATTTGAAGTTGTAGTTGATTATGGTTATGTTGTGATTTGTAATGGAATATATATTATTACTTGTTACTGCCGTACGTCTACAAAACTGTTAAGTTTTTCTCAGTGCGGCAGCATTTTTTAGAAGATGTGTTTTGGTTTTGTATGTGAAGAAATTTAAATTAAAAAGAAATCCTATTAAAATCTTGGAAAAAACAAACTCCTAGTAGTAATTACCCCCCCCCCCCTTCAGAAAGTTTTTTGACAGTAGTCTTGACTGAAGGTAGTGCTCCAATAAGATCCAAAATTTGTATTTTACATACAAATTTGGAACTTCAATTATAACATTTTGATTAGATTCGTTAGAAAACAGGGACAAAAAAAATATGATTCCGAAGGTTCTGGGAACACGAATAGCAGAAAAAAAATCAGGCGGAAAAAAAACTATCCCAAAGAATGAGTCATTTAGAAATTCTAAAGCATATACAGCACAAATTTTCTGTTTCGATAATAATACTCTGATTAAACTAGTTATATACCAGTAAAAGCAAAGATGATTCCCAAGATTCTGGAGACACAAATAGCAGAAAAAAGATTAGGTAGCAAAAAAAAACTATTCCAAAAACAAGTGATTTAGAAATTCTACAGCATTTACAGCACAAATTTACTGTTTCAATCACGATATTCTGATTTAACAAGTCGGAAAACAGGAAAAGAAAAGATGATTCCCAAGATTCTGGTGACACAAATAGTAGAGAAAAGATTAGGTAGCAAAAAAAAAACTACTCCATAAAACAGGTCATTTAGAAATTCAAAGCGTTTAGAGCATAAATTTACTGTTTCAATCATGACGTTCTGATTAAACTAGTTAGATAACAGGAAAATAAAAGATTATTCCCAAGATTCGGGAGACACAAATAGCAGGGAAAAGATTAGGTAGCAAAAAAAAACTATTCCAAAAAACAAGTCATTTAGAAATTCAAAGCGTTTAGAGCATGACGTTCTGATTAAACTAGTTAGATAACAGGAAAATAAAAGATGATTCCCAAGATTCTGGAGACACAAATAGCAGGGAAAAGATTAGGTAGCAAAAAAAAACTATTCCAAAAAACAAGTCATTTAGAAATTCAAAGCGTTTAGAGCATAAATTTACTGTTTCAATCATGACGTTCTGATTAAACTAGTTAGATAACAGGAAAATAAAAGATGATTCCCAAGATTCTGGAGACACAAATAGCAGGGAAAAGATTAGGTTGCAAAAAAAAAAACTATTCCAAAAACAAGTCATTTAGAAATTCAAAGCATTAAGAGCATAAATTTACTGTTTCAATCATGACGTTCTGATTAAACTAGTTAGATAACAGGAAAATAAAAGATGATTCCCAAGATACTGGAGACACAAATAGCAGGGAAGAGATTAGGTAGCAAAAAAAACTATTCCAAAAACAAGTGATTTAGAAATTCTACAGCATTTACAGCACAAATTTACTGTTTCAATCACAATATTCTGATTTAACTAGTCGGATAACAGGAAAAGAAAAGATGATTCCCAAGATTCTGGTGACACAAATAGTAGAGAAAAGATTAGGTAGCAAAAAAAACTTTAAAAAAACAAGTCATTTAGAAATTCAAAGCGTTTAGAGCATAAATTTACTGTCTCAATCATGACGTTCTGATTAAACTAGTTAGATAACAGGAAAATAAAAGATGATTCCCAAGATTTTGGAAACACAAATAGCAGGGAAAAGATTAGGTAGGAAAAAAAAAATTCCAAAAACAAGTCATTTAGAAATTCTACAGCATTTACAGCAAAAATCTAATATTTCAATTACAATATTCTGATGAAACTAGTTAGATAGAAGGAAATGAAAAGATGATTCCCAAGATTCTGGAAACACAAATAGCAAAGAAGATATTAGGAAACAAAGAAAACTATTCCAAAAAATAAGTCATTTAGAAATTTTATAACATTTACAGCACGAATTTACTGTTTCAATCACAATATTCTGATTAAACTAGTTAGATAACAGGAAAAGAAACGATGCTTCCCAAGATTCTGGAGACACAAATAGCAGAGAAAAGAATAGGTAGCAAAAACAAAACTAGTGCAAAAACAAGTCATTTAGAAATTCCACAGCATTCACAGTACAAATTTACTGTTTCAGTTATAATACTCTGATTCAATTACTTAGATAACTTTGAAAAGGGTGATTCCCAAGATTCTGGAGACATAAATAGTAGAGAGAAGATTAGCTGGCAAAAAAATAACTATTCCAAAAAGCAAGTCATTTAGAAATTCTGCAGCATTTACAGCACAAATTCACTTTTTGAATTATAATAATCTGATTAAGCTAGTTATATAACAGGAAAAACAAAAATGATTCCCAAGATTTCGGAGACACAAATAGCAGAGAAAAGATTAGGTAGCCAAAAAAAAACTATTCCAAAAAAACAAGTCCATTAGAAATTCTACAGCATTTACAGCACAAATTTACTTTTTCAATTATAACAATCTTATTAAACTAGTTATATAACAGAAAAAGCAAAGATGATTCCCAAGATTCTGGGGACACAAATAGCAGAGAAAAGATTAGGTAGCAAAAGAAAAACTATTCCAAAAACAAGTCATTTAGAAGTGACTTCTAAATGAGTCATTTAGAAATGAGTTATTAAGAAAAGATTATTCCCAAGATTCTCGAAACACAAATAGCAAAGAAGAGATTAGGAAACAAAGAAAATTATTCCAAAAAATAAGTCATTTAGAAATTTTAAAGCATTTACAGCACGAATTTACTGTTTCAGTCATAATAATCTGATTAAAGTAGTTATATAACAGGAAAAGCAAAGATGATACCCAAGATTTTGGAGACACAAATAGCAGAGAAAAGATTGGGTAGCAAAAAAAAACTATTCCAAAAAACAAATCATTTAGAAATTCCACAGCATTCTATTTATCTTGGAATGACTCACATTCAAAAACACAACTAGACAGTATAACAGCAAATCACGCTTCTCATAATTTCGTAAGTCAAGGGTTATCCTTATGCAATAAAGGTTATTTTGCCTGATATTATGAAACATAGAGTACCAAACATAAACAAACCCTATTTGCAAACAGTTACAACATCAAGCTTCGTAATTTATTCGTTTTTAATCAACAACTATGACACAAAGATAATTAAGACGGTCTATAAGATACACATTTTTTTAAAATTACAATTGAGCCTAAACAGGCAATAAAATAAAACGAGCATTATGCTTTTAGATCCTGTAAGTCAAAAGATTCAAATTAAATGATTTTCCAGGCCTCCGGCTAACATTCTAAACATCTTTGAAATGAATTTACGTTAACGCAAAGCCAAATCCTGATACACTCCATGCTGCAGGTCAATGATTTTGAGTACCAATGTAATAGAACTATTATTAATTAATGTCTCCAAAATCATTAGCACAAAAAGCTCCCAAGTAGAAACTTCAGGTATATTAGGTATTAATTAAAAAATTTTCAAGACAGCTTAAAGATCACGTAACTGTTTTTATTTTCTCATTGTGTTTTAGTCATTTGTCTGTTTCTGCATTTTTTTTTTTTAAGAAATGAAATAGAAGCTTACTGTTAATTTTCAACTAGTAGTTTGCCACTTTCAATATGTTTCCAATTTTTTTTCATGGTTTTTGTAAATGAGAAGGGATGTTAGAAGCCAGATGGCAGATACTCACAACTCTCAATCTCAAGATGTGCATGGTTGTCCCTTAATTCCCATGTTTCTTTTTATATTCCAATTATTTTTCGTTTATATTATTTTATATATTCCTGTATTTATGTATTCCTATATTTTCTATACAATTTGTATGTCTTTTCAATTATTATTTTTTTCAGGAAACCATTCTCGCGAGCAACGAAATGAAACAAAATCAAATCCTTGCACACAGGGGAAGAATTTCTGGGAAGGCCCTTATACTAGTCATAAGGACCCCCCCCCCTCAAGCCAAAACAACTAAAAACGTTAGTCTAAATTTGTATTTTTCTATATTTCCACTAAAACCGCGATTGCCTACACGTTCTATAACGGAAACCGTACTTAATTATATTTTAGCCTTGACATTGGTAAAACGTTTTACCAGTCGAATCGGTAAAAAAAAAACAGCTAAATGATTTATAACTATTTTTGATATTTTTATTTCTAGAAACATTCCTTATGAATTTCTATACGGTCATATATATTTATGTAACAATTTCACGGCTTTTTTCCAGTTATACTTATTATGCTTAATGGCGTGGATTTTTTATTTTAGCATGGAACCATAGAAGTACATAGGTCCGAGAGATGAGGTGGGAATATCAGACGATTTTACCTGATAAGGGAGCAGTAGAAGATGAGTTTATTATTAGGCAAAACTGTCCTAGGGAAAAATAGCCCCAGCTGTGAGCGAGTAGTGTTTTAGTAAACCCGTGAAACTGAAAACGTTTCCAATACGTAACTTTCAAGGGCAGTTTTAAGAAAATTGGCAGATAGCAAGAATCACAATTCTTCGAAAAAATTACAACTAAAAACAGATCTAAACTAAAGTAATTATTATTTAAAGTACTGTCCGCTTTTCTGAACGAAAAGTTATTAGTCTACTGTTTAATCCTTCCATAAGAAAAAATGTACTGAGTTGGATATGCGAAACAACCATATATTTAATCTTTTTAATTTTTAACTTTTTTATTTTTCTCAAGTAATGTCGCATGATCTTTAATACAGCAGTCAAAGAAAATAAATCAATAGCAATTTTTTAATTTTAGATTTATTTTTGCAATTAGAATCAGAAAAAAACAATACTGAATAAAATGAGAAAATATAATAACTTTCTTGATGGGTTTCATATCCGAACAAATTATTTACCATTGAAAAAAGAGAAAAACTTTTTGAAAAAGAGAGGCTTGCCTCAGATGCGGACTACTTTTGCCCCAGATGTAATTCGGGAGTTGAGGAGGTGGCACATATTCTAGTAGGTTGCTAGCACCTTCCTCGTTTAAGAAATATTTTTTCTAGGGTGATACTCTGGAGTTCCCACGATCCTCCAGACGACTTAAAATGGAAAATTTTGAGGTTTATGAATATGTAATGAAGTAGTTAAGAAAGAACAGTAATTTAAGCTTGTGTTTTATTGCTGTTTTCGTGTGTGTTATTTTGGAGGGGGGGGATGATTAAAATGTATTTCATGATATTGTGATGTGTATTATACAATGGCGTGTTGTATGTCTTTATTTGCCTTTTAATAAAATTTATTTACTTAAGTACACTACGAAACACAAAAATTATTTATTTTAACAGTTTTTTTCGAAGACTTGTCAATACCATCTAACTTTTTGCCGCATTTTTTACCAGGGCTGGAGCTAAATTCAGGCCAGTTTTATTTTGCAAAAACCTGAGCTTTTCGTGACAGTAGCCTGAGAGGAACTTAACCGTCCGTAATTAACCATCCCACTCCCAATCCTTCCTCCGTTTTTGCCTCATTTTTTACCAGGGCTAGAGCTAAATTCCAACCAGGTTTTTTTGCAAAAGCCTGAGCTTTTCGTGACATTATCCTGAAAAAAACTTAACCACCCGTAATTAACCCTCCCCCCTCCCAGTTCTTCCTCCGTTTTTTTCCTCATTTTTTACCAGGGCTAGAGCTAAATTCAGACCAGTTTTGTTTTTTTTGCAAAAGCCTGAACTTTTCGTGACATTAGCCTGAGAGAAACTAAACCACCCGTAATTAACCCTCCCCCTCCCAGTCCTTCCTCCATTCAGCAACAAAACACTAGTGCGACGTTTGGTAACCAATGCGCTTTTCCCGTTTTGAAGATGTGGCATGGAATCTTTTATAAAGCTGACAAAAATTAAAACAATACGATTAATTTCAAAGTCGTTTTTACTTAATTAACTTTGATGGAGATTTTGCTGTTCAGTAGCCCTATGAATGAAAATAATCCCCTTGATAACCTTTATCATGGCGTCATAAAACGAAAATTTTGAGAATGGAAAAAATTATTTTTCAAAATATAGGGATTGGGGCAAATTTTTCGTTTTTCTCTGTTTTCCAAAAAAAACTGAAAAGGGTACTTTTCAATACCCCCCCCCCCCCCAACTAACGCCATTAACGTTCAAGCATCTTTATCTCTAATTCACTAATTAATCATCCTTAAGATAAGATGAAACAGAATATTGCCCAAAATCAAAAGAAATTTTATTTTGCTAATGATCTTTCTTTTTCACTCTTTAAAATTCACCCCTTCCCTATATTTATGTGATTTTGCATGCTGAAAGCGATCAATGCGTAACCAGTTGATTGTTTATCAGTAATCAGTGTCACTTCAAACGAGACCAAAGTGTGACGCTAGAACTTAAGACACATAGAGACTGCTGAAAATGCGCAGGGGTTCGTTTCCCCGAATTTTTTTAACCCCAAAAGCTGTCAGGTACCACATTTCCTTAAAAAAAACTGTACTGTTTCTCAAAATTTTCATCAGACAATTTTTATTAGTGAAGGATTTGTCAATAATAATATTGGCCAATAAGAAACATCGCCTCTTTGGCCCAATAATGTAGCTTAGATGAACGATAATTGGGATGCTACAGAATCAAAGAACGGGGTGTCATTATACTCTTCATACAATAAAGGAAAACGACGTTTCACTCTGAAAGCCAATGACAAAAACTGATGGGGGAAGGGGGAACCACTCACTTCGGAAACTATGGGTATACATAGAATATCGCTGGTTCTAATCCAGCCTTGTCATTCACACTTTACGAAACTAGGCATTATTTATCAAATATACTTGGCTAAGCTTTATCTGCCGCCAGATAAAAATTTTCAGGGTCAGTATTTCTTGAATTCAGGGTCATAGCCCTCAGGGATCGTAAGATTTTCTGAGGGGGCAACAAAATTCCCGAACATATTTTATTTCTAGCATATAATTTTTGTAGTGCAACAAAATTGTTCGTTTTGTAATTTATTGTCACATTTAGAGGCCGAGATTGCGATAATAATTACTATCATTAATTTTACATAAACAATAACAAAAACTGGGCTAAAACTGAAACCGCCTGGTTTGCGAGAATTTTTAAGAGAGCAATAAAAACTAAATTAATTCAAAAAAATATTAACCAATATTAATTTCCATAAAACAATTAATTCAATAATGTACCAATGTTAATTTTAATTCACAAAATGGAATACACAAATGTCAGCACAGCAAAGGAATTCTATAATTAAGGATTTCAGTTATTATGACTCTTACTCCTATCTAAAAAGTCCAATATTAAAAGCTGTCTGAGCAAAAAAGCTTACATAGCACAGATTTTACATCTTTACTAAACTGGTTACATTTAAACTTCCAAACAAATAAATATGGTATCTAATAAAATTAATAGTCTACGGAACTTGTTGGCTGGGGAATTCCATATTTGCCACCAAATTTGGTTTATCTGCTGCCACGGCATTAGCTCGCATTTCAGTTGGACTGGCCCTATAAACGACAAAAAAAAAATGTAAAAGCCATGCATGGAAAATGAAAGGGCAACGAGGAAGATAAAGAGCAAGGCTGAAAGAGCAAGGCCAAAAATAAAATTGAAGGATAAAGTTGCTACATAGTATAAGATAAAAAAAAAAATTAATGGTGCATCCGAAAGAACGGTTTTGCTCTTTCTTTGTCTGTGTCGTGTAATTAGTATGAACATCTCAATGTTTTGATTTAATTTCTTCATCATTGAGAATTTATTAATTCCAACATCAAAGAGACGCAAAAAATGGAACTGAACAATGAAGTTGCTACACAATATAAGGTCAAAAAAGAAATCAATAGTTGCATCTAACGGATTTGATTAAATAACAATTCTAGCTTTTCATTTACTTTTTCCTTTTTCTCTCTTCATTTATCGTACTCAACTCTATTGCTTATATTTTATTTCAATTCTAGTGAATAATAAATGATTATAAACTTATTTTACAAATAAGAATATTCAAGTTTAGCACACCTATCCTAAATAATTACCAAAAATTCGTTTTTCCTTGTCACCACTATTCACATATTACACTGTTAATTGTTTTTACTGTTACTTGTAAAACATCTGAATTAAGCCACGGTTCAATTTTCTTTCCAATTTGTATTTTGTGACTTAATTACTCACTAGTTTTTTTTTTACTCATATTCTGGAAAACTAAAACTGTTTGTGTCACGGGCTTCATTAACAAACATATTGATTCTGCAATCCGCAATTACGATATTAGAGAATGATGTAAACTTGCTTTAAAAATGTTTTTTTTTTTTGCATATCTCTGAAACCATTTCAATGTACTCTTTCATCTGAAAAACAAATCAACCTGTAAATATGTATCTCATCTGTCGAATTACTACAAAATTGCTGCCTTGCATTAAGGCCGTGATTAAGTGAACTGATGGAACTCGAAAATCCCATGTTAAATTGAAAATTTATATTTAAAAAGTACTCAAGTATTCATTGGCGGAAGATGCCGCTTTTAATATCGGGTCATCGCTTCTTGAAGATGCTACAAAATGTTTGGAAGGATTTTGGTCTATTTCCTCTAATTGCTTAGAAATCTTAGAAAATGTCTAGGTCTTTTTCACAAGTGTACTCTATGAAGGATACTGCTTTTAGAACAAAATCGGTACTATCATGAGCAGAAGACAATAGCCTGTTAGATGATTGGAACCATTTTTCGATGTATTTTCCTGTTTTTTAACAGTCCCATAGAATATTTTCAGCTACCTGAAACTTTTACAAGTCGGTTGCCAGAAAGAATCGTTTCAGATCGCCGATAATACCCCCTAGAGACCAAAATGACAAGCTGGTATAATCAGCTGCTTGTTAATAGAGTGTGAAATTTTCATAAATTATTTCAATGCAATGAAGGAACCTAGAAATGAAAAATAGTCAGGAGCCTTCAGTAAAGTTGTGCACACAAAGCCGAAATCATGGGGAAAATTAAATCAAAGCGAGGTATACATCTTAAAAGTGTTACCACACATAGACAGCGCCTTAAAAAAGTATTTGGAGCTTGGTAGATGCAAATATCCAAAATACCTAATAATGCTGTACGCCGAAGAACTAGACAAGTCAAGAGATTTAGGTCAAGCGACAAACCTTGAAGCGGAACAGAACCCTATACCTTGCTCTTTACGCTAAAGTATTTTTAGAAATTTCAACTATTTATTCTACGGATTTTGTGATTCAGGGGTCATTGTTAAGAAATTGGGACAAAATTTAAGCTTTAGCGTAAAGAGCGAGATACTGACGAGGGGTGAACCGCTTCATATATGTAATAAAAATACGAGAATACAGAAGTTCGTTACGTAAACTAATTTGTAAGTTACGTATATCTTTATCTAATAAAATTAATTTTTACTAATAATTTTACTATTAAAAACATTCGTAAAAAATTTAAAGTTCTAGTTGCCTTTTTAAATAACCGAAAAATCGGAGGACAACCAGACCTCCTTCCCCGCTCCTTTTTTCCTCAAAATCATTCGATCAAAACTATGAGAAAGCCATTCAGGAAAAACAAAAAAAAATGCAAATTTCGGTTTAATTATTCATCTGCAGAGAGCATAAATCAAAACATGCATTGCTTCAAAAACATTCAGAAATTAAATTAAATAAAAATAAGTGTTTTTTAACTTAAAAGTAAGGAGTGACATTAAAACATAAAAAGAACAGAAATTACTTCATATATGAAAGGGGCTGCTTCCTCATCAACGCCCCGCTCTTCACGCTAAAGTCCGACTCTTTCTCTTAACTCTATTTTTAAAACAGCAAAAACTTTAGCGTAAAGAGTGGGGCGTTCAAGAGGAAGCAGTCCCTTTCATATACGAAGTAATTTCTGTTCGCTTTAAGTTTTAATGCCACTCCTTACTTTCATTAATTTTTTTTTAATTAAATTCGTCAGAAAACTTTGGTTTTCTAAGAAACCTCGAAGAAAGCTCTCAACTAAGTTTGGTGTTTAGTTTCGAATTAATCAACTGAGGTATTTTAAATAGCCTATCCCTAGGAAAAAAAGTGAAAAAAACAATAAATTTTAAAATGCCCTCTATGCATGCCGTCACAGTTTCATATACATGGGCATTTTGTACTTGAGAATTATGTGCTCTTTTGCTCATTTTCTCTTCTCCCTTAGTCGGTAACCAAGCTTTGCAAGACGCAGCCAAATATATTACTATTTCTCGGCTGAAGCATCTCGCCAAAGGAAGCTGTCTATCAAAACCTTTGACAAGACTTGATAATTGGTGCTATTTGAAGCTTTGACAATCGACGGTCTCTAGAGGATTAAAAGACAGAAGGCTACCCTAACTTCAATTTTGAAGCTCGATGTTTTCAAGTTCACTTAATCACGGCCTTAAGGATACAAGAAAAATCAGAAACATGGACAATTGAAGGAAGGATTGTGCAAAGACTAGATTAAACAAGAGCCAAGAGCTCATATGGCATGAGCTCTAGCAAAATTCTAAAAATTAATAGATTGAATTAAAAGGAAAATCAGAGGCTTAATACCGGTCAGGATTTAAAATAAGAGCTTTGAGACACGAGGTTCTTCTAGCTATCAAAATTCTTTAAGATCCAACCACCCATTCGTAAGTTAAAAATACCTCACTTTTTCTAGTTTTTTCTCTCCATTCAGCCCCCCAGATGGTCGAATTAGGTAAAGCGGGGAAATCAAGTCAATTTGTGCAGGTTCCTGATACACCTACCAATTTGCATCGTCCTAGCACGTCCAGATGCACCAAGCTCACCAAAGCACTGCCCCTCTAACCCCCCAAAGAGATTGGATCCAGTTGGTTACGTCAATCACATATCTATGACATGTGCTTATTCTTCCCACCAAGTTTCATTCCAATCTCTCCACTCTTAGTGTCTCCAAAATTTCCGTTTTCCCTCTCCAACCCCCCCCCCCCAAATGTCACCATATCTGGTCGGGATTTAAAATAAGAACTCTGAGACATGAGTTCCTTCTAAATATCAAATTTCATTAAGATCTGGTCACCGTTCGTAAGTTAAAAATACCTAAATTTTTCTAATGTTTCCAAATTAACAACCCCCCAACTCCCCCAAAGAGAGCTTATCCATTCTGGTTATGTCAATCACGTATCTAAGACTTGTACTTATTTTTCCCACCAAGTTTCATCCTGATCTCTCCAGTCTAAGCGTGTTCCAATATTTCCAGTTTCCCCCTCCAACTCCCCCAGTGTCACTGGACCCGTTCGGGATTTAAAATGAGAGCTCTGAGTTACTAGGTCCTTCTAAATATCAAATTTCTTAAGATTTGATCACCTGTTTGTAAATTAAAAATACTTCATTTTTTCTAATTTTTCCGAATATACCCCCACCCCCTCTCGATTCCCCCAAAGAGAGCGGATCCGTTTAGTTTAAGTCGATCACGTATCTAGGACTTGTGCTCGTTCTTCCCACCAAGTTTCATCCCGGTCTCTCCACTCAAAGCATTTTCTAAGATTTCTGCTTTCCCCCTCCAACTCCCCCAGTGTTACCAGATCCGGTTGGGATTTATAATAAGAGCTCTGAAGCACGAGATCCTTCTAAATATCAAATTTCATTAACATACAATAGCCTGTTCGTAAGTTAAAAATACCTCATTTAAAAATTTTTTCAAATTAACCACCCCTCCACCCACCCACCCCCCAGATGGTCGAATCAGGGAAGCGACTATTTCTAATTTAATCTGATCTGGTCCCTGATATGCCTGCCAACTTTCATTGTCCTAGCTTATCTGCAAGTGTACAAACTAGCAAAAGCAGGACCAAGAGACAGACAGACAGACTGACAGAAATTGTGATTGCTATATGTCACTTGGTAAATACCAAGTGCCATAAAAACAGAGCTCAAATAAGTATCTCAAACGGGTAAAAAAGAAATGGCAATAGATCAGAAAGGGGAAATAGTTATTGTGCCCATACATCATCAAATAAAAAAAAAGAGGCAAAGGAGTTGATTTTAGTTCAGGACATATATAAGGAATTATTAAGGTGCTCCAAAATAAAGAGAATGAAGCTTTTATGGAGCCTCTCTGTAACAGCCTGATTCTAGAGTAAGCTGATATTGCTAATGGGTTTAAGCCGGGGACTTAGGGTTTACTTCTAGCTGGGACTTCTAGCCGACTCAGGAATGGTAACCATGATCTATATTGGTCTAAACAGAAAATATTATTTTGAGAACAAATTTCTTCGCTGCCTGCGGGGCACTGGAACATCAGAGAGCTGTCTAAGGACTCATTTTGAAGGAAATTATTACATCCAGTGCCTTTTTTACTATCAAAATATAATAAAAAAATGGTAATAAAATTACCAAATTCAAAATAAAATAAAATTTGACATAAAACTGCATTTTCATATACAAGATGATGAATGACGTCATAATCGTAGGTTACAGTTGGTTGCAACTAGGGTTTGTCCTTTATTATATCCAACATTGGGATTCAAAAATTCATTGACTTTTATGGGAGTAATCCGCCTTTCCGAAAATCAGGGAAAATTTTTTCAGGTGCGTAGCTTTTGATGGATCATTTTAAACTTGATAAATTTTATATATTTTAAATTAGCATCAAAATTCAATTCGTTTGATATGTTCAATATTATCAATACTGTGTTTCCTTCAGTTTCGGTTACAGATGAAGTTCTTGGCTATATCTTATCGGCAAAAGCAGAATCTTTGGCAGCATTTTTAAAAATTTTCAAAGAAAAAATCGTTCAACTCTTGTGCGAGTACGTTCCAAAAAAAATCTTATAGTTATTGCTTTAAATTGTTCTTTCTTAGTTTACAAAAATACGTTGCAAAAACAAACAAAAATTATTATTTTTCCACCCTCACTATATTTCTTCCTTGCGACAGTAGGGATCGAACCTGAGCACCTTTAGATGAGCAACGCAGTCGTATCCACTAAGCTGTCACAAGGTAACATTGTAGAGGATTTATTGAGAAAGTGAATTGTGTAATTGATTATAACAGATAATGTCACTTGAAGTAACGATCCATTACCAGTGGCATATTTTACAATCAGCATTGCAAGATTATCATCAGGTTTTTGCCAAATTAAACAAGGGTGTAGCAAAGAAAAAAGCCGATTAGGAGAATCCCCATAAAACTTATAAGCCTTTATAATTACACTAAGCTATTACTGACTGGATTTTTTTGATAAGGGGTTTTCTGGGGGCCGGCGTTTTTTTTTTTTCGGCTACAATTTTTACAGCTTCAATAATATTAGCTAAAATGCCTATTAGTATATGAAAATGACTGACACCTAACCAGCAATACATTAATTTACTGGGAAGCAATCACCTATTAAACAAGAGCCTTTAAACTCAAGCCACCTATGAAGGAATGCCTTCTCCCAAACACTAGGAGTGTTGGTTCAATAATTTCATCCTTTAAAAAAATATACAATAAAAAAAAAAAAATTCATGTTTTTTTTCTGGCAAAAAAAAAACAACAAAATTCCACATATTATAAACACGAGCTTGAAAACTACGATAGGGTACTCTGATATTGAATCTGATAGTGGGATTTTGTACTCTTTAATCAGTATTATACACTTCATTATTAGGTGCTCCAAAGGAATTATACCATCAAATAAAAAAAAGAGACAAAGGAGTTGATTTTAGTTCAGGACATATATAAGGAATTATTAAGGTGCTCCAAAATATAGAGGATGAAGCTTTTATGGAGCCTGTTTGATACTGCGTTTGATACTGTAGATTTTAAAGCATTAATTAAAAGGCCGGAATCAAAAAGTATTCGTGGTAATTGTTTAGGATGGTTTAAAAGTTACCTAACTGGGAGATCGCTTAGAGTTGCTATAGCCTATCCCTAGGAAAAAAATAGCCTATCCCTAGGAAAAAAAGTGAAAAAAACAATAAATTTTAAAATGCCCTCTATGCATGCCGTCACAGTTTCATATACATGGGCATTTTGTACTTGAGCATTATGTGATCTTTTGCTCATTTTCTCTTCTCCCTTAGTCGGTAACCAAGCTTTGCAAGACGCAGCCAAATATATTACTATTTCTCGGCTGAAGCATCTCGCCAAAGGAAGCTGTCTATCAAAACCTTTGACAAGACTTGATAATTGGTGCTATTTGAAGCTTTGACAATCGACGGTCTCTAGAGGATTAAAAGACAGAAGGCTACCCTAACTTCAATTTTGAAGCTCGATGTTTTCAAGTTCACTTAATCACGGCCTTAAGGATACAAGAAAAATCAGAAACATGGACAATTGAAGGAAGGATTGTGCAAAGACTAGATTAAACAAGAGCCAAGAGCTCATATGGCATGAGCTCTAGCAAAATTCTAAAAATTAATAGATTGAATTAAAAGGAAAATCAGAGGCTTAATACCGGTCAGGATTTAAAATAAGAGCTTTGAGACACGAGGTTCTTCTAGCTATCAAAATTCTTTAAGATCCAACCACCCATTCGTAAGTTAAAAATACCTCACTTTTTCTAGTTTTTTCTCTCCATTCAGCCCCCCAGATGGTCGAATTAGGGAAAGCGGGGAAATCAAGTCAATTTGTGCAGGTTCCTGATACACCTACCAATTTGCATCGTCCTAGCACGTCCAGATGCACCGAGCTCGCCAAAGCACTGCCCCTCTAACCCCCCAAAGAGATTGGATCCAGTTGGTTACGTCAATCACATATCTACGACATGTGCTTATTCTTCCCACCAAGTTTCATTCCAATCTCTCCACTCTTAGTGTCTCCAAAATTTCCGTTTTCCCTCTCCAACCCCCCCCCCCCAAATGTCACCATATCTGGTCGGGATTTAAAATAAGAACTCTGAGACATGAGTTCCTTCTAAATATCAAATTTCATTAAGATCTGGTCACCGTTCGTAAGTTAAAAATACCTAAATTTTTCTAATGTTTCCAAATTAACAACCCCCCAACTCCCCCAAAGAGAGCTTATCCATTCTGGTTATGTCAATCACGTATCTAAGACTTGTACTTATTTTTCCCACCAAGTTTCATCCTGATCTCTCCAGTCTAAGCGTGTTCCAATATTTCCAGTTTCCCCCTCCAACTCCCCCAGTGTCACTGGACCCGTTCGGGATTTAAAATGAGAGCTCTGAGTTACTAGGTCCTTCTAAATATCAAATTTCTTAAGATTTGATCACCTGTTTGTAAATTAAAAATACTTCATTTTTTCTAATTTTTCCGAATATACCCCCACCCCCTCTCGATTCCCCCAAAGAGAGCGGATCTGTTTAGTTTAAGTCGATCACGTATCTAGGACTTGTGCTCGTTCTTCCCACCAAGTTTCATCCCGGTCTCTCCACTCAAAGCATTTTCTAAGATTTCTGCTTTCCCCCTCCAACTCCCCCAGTGTTACCAGATCCGGTTGGGATTTATAATAAGAGCTCTGAAGCACGAGATCCTTCTAAATATCAAATTTCATTAACATACAATAGCCTGTTCGTAAGTTAAAAATACCTCATTTAAAAATTTTTTCAAATTAACCACCCCTCCACCCACCCACCCCCCAGATGGTCGAATCAGGGAAGCGACTATTTTTAATTTAATCTGATCTGGTCCCTGATATGCCTGCCAACTTTCATTGTCCTAGCTTATCTGCAAGTGTACAAACTAGCAAAAGCAGGACCAAGAGACAGACAGACAGACTGACAGAAATTGTGATTGCTATATGTCACTTGGTAAATACCAAGTGCCATAAAAACAGAGCTCAAATAAGTATCTCAAACGGGTAAAAAAGAAATGGCAATAGATCAGAAAGGGGAAATAGTTATTGTGCCCATACATCATCAAATAAAAAAAAAGAGGCAAAGGAGTTGATTTTAGTTCAGGACATATATAAGGAATTATTAAGGTGCTCCAAAATAAAGAGAATGAAGCTTTTATGGAGCCTCTCTGTAACAGCCTGATTCTAGAGTAAGCTGATATTGCTAATGGGTTTAAGCCGGGGACTTAGGGTTTACTTCTAGCTGGGACTTCTAGCCGACTCAGGAATGGTAACCATGATCTATATTGGTCTAAACAGAAAATATTATTTTGAGAACAAATTTCTTCGCTGCCTGCGGGGCACTGGAACATCAGAGAGCTGTCTAAGGACTCATTTTGAAGGAAATTATTACATCCAGTGCCTTTTTTACTATCAAAATATAATAAAAAAATGGTAATAAAATTACCAAATTCAAAATAAAATAAAATTTGACCAAAAACTGCATTTTCATATACAAGATGATGAATGACGTCATAATCGTAGGTTACAGTTGGTTGCAACTAGGGTTTGTCCTTTATTATATCCAACATTGGGATTAAAAAATTCATTGACTTTTATGGGAGTTATCCGCCTTTCCGAAAATCAGGGAAAATTTTTTCAGGTGCGTAGCTTTTGATGGATCATTTTAAACTTGATAAATTTTATATATTTTAAATTAGCATCAAAATTCAATTCGTTTGATATGTTCAATATTATCAATACTGTGTTTCCTTCAGTTTCGGTTACAGATGAAGTTCTTGGCTATATCTTATCGGCAAAAGCAGAATCTTTGGCAGCATTTTTAAAAATTTTCAAAGAAAAAATCGTTCAACTCTTGTGCGAGTACGTTCCAAAAAAAATCTTATAGTTATTGCTTTAAATTGTTCTTTCTTAGTTTACAAAAATACGTTGCAAAAACAAACAAAAATTATGAATTTTGGACCCTCACTATACTTCTTCCTTGCGACAGTAGGGATCGAACCTGAGCACCTTTAGATGAGCAGCGCAGTCGTATCCACTAAGCTGTCACAAGGTAACAGTGTAGAGGATTTATTGAGAAAGTGAATTGTGTAATTGATTATAACAGATAATGTCACTTGAAGTAACGATCCATTACCAGTGGCATATTTTACAATCAGCATTGCAAGATTATCATCAGGTTTTTGCCAAATTAAACAAGGGTGTAGCAAAGAAAAAAGCCGATTAGGAGAATCCCCATAAAACTTATAAGCCTTTATAATTACACTAAGCTATTACTGACTGGATTTTTTGATAAGGGGTTTTCTGGGGGCCGGCGTTTTTTTTTTCGGCTACAATTTTTACAGCTTCAATAATATTAGCTAAAATGCCTATTAGTATATGAAAATGACTGACACCTAACCAGCAATACATTAATTTACTGGAAGCAATCACCTATTAAACAAGAGCCTTTAAACTCAAGCCACCTATGAAGGAATGCCTTCTCCCAAACACTAGGAGTGTTGGTTCAATAATTTCATCCTTTAAAAAAATATACAATAAAAAAAAAAAAAATCATGTTTTTTTTCTGGCAAAAAAAAAAACAACAAAATTCCACATATTATAAACACGAGCTTGAAAACTACGATAGGGTACTCTGATATTGAATCTGATAGTGGGATTTTGTACTCTTTAATCAGTATTATACACTTCATTATTAGGTGCTCCAAAGGAATTATACAATCAAATAAAAAAAAAGAGACAAAGGAGTTGATTTTAGTTCAGGACATATATAAGGAATTATTAAGGTGCTCCAAAATATAGAGGATGAAGCTTTTATGGAGCCTCTCTGTAACAGCCTGATTCTAGAGTAAGCTGATATTCCTAATGGGGTTAAGCAGGGGACTTAGGATTTACTTCTAGCCGGGACTTCTAGCCGACTCAGGAATGGTAACCATGATCTAAATTGGTCTAAACAGAAAATATTACCAAACAGAAAATTAGTAGGGTTGTAAAATTGGGGGGAAAATCCTCAGTACAGGAAACGCAAGTAAATTTTATCCCTCCTTTCTTTTAAGGTGAAATTGAGTGTGGCTTCAAGGAGGAAGGAGAACAACATTTTGTTCTCTTTGCAAACGATCCTGAGCAAACACTTTTAGACCAGCTCAATTTTGTTGCTAAGTTCATTTGAAAGTTGTAAATGTCAGACCAGACATCCATATTCCAATATTGGCCATTCAAAAGATAAGTAAACATGGAGGGAAGGCATCTTAAGACACCTAAATTTGTTTAAACTTTAATTGATGGATAGTGATATATTTGATTTTTTAAATATTGGAAACAAGTATATAAAACTTATGATTATTAGAAATCGTGAAGCAAATGAGCTTAACAAGTTTCTCTAGCATTAGGGTGGGACAGGGTCTAGAAAAACAGGAGTGGATTTCGTGAAGTTTATCATCATTGTATTTGATTTGATGGTATTTACATTCATATTTAGATTCTTTTCTTCATCTGAAACAAGCGTTAGGCATTGAGGGGATCACTTATAATATTCCTCTGACACTTCAAGGATTGACAATTCATCCACATATTTCTATCTTTAAGAGAACTTCTTATCAAAATTCATTAATCATTTCCAGAAACAAAAGTGGTCGTAATACATTGGTGCGCGTGTAACTGAACCCCAAGCAACTGAACCACCATGCAACTAAATCCCATATAACTGAAACCCTGTAAAAGTGAACCCTTGTCAAACTGAACCCTCATGCCACTAATTGTGTCCCATACAACTAAACCCCTCTACAAATGAACACTTGTGTAACTGAACCCTTGTGCAACTAAACCACCATACTTTGTTTTTCAGTAATCTGCAAATATGAGACAATATCATTGCGTAAAAAACAAGTTAGTATCATTACATGTTCTACCTTGCTGGAATAGCTTCTTTTTATGGCCACGACATAAAAGCCTGTAAAGAGGATTCATAAGAAAGCTGTTTTGTTGTCAACAATCAAAGAAAATTGGGTGTTAGAAACCATTAAAGACAGATTTATTTGTACCTTTTTTTAAGCATGTTAGTGGAGGTTCCATTCACTCAGTCACTGTCTACAGGTCCAGGTATTTACCACCCTCCCCCCCTGAAAATACCCATTTCCGCGGCTGCTTGGTTTCCAATCACTTTTGACCTATAAAAAAAAGGACTAAACAATAAATTTCTAATTGAATGAACATCCTCTGAAGTTTCTACAATCGTGAGGCAGAGGTAAGATGAGGAAGGGGCAGTCCCCCTCCTATACAGAATAAATTCTGCTCATTTTGGGGTTTAATGTTATTCTTTGCTTTCATAATAACAGCACAGACCAGAAAAATTAACAGAAACCAATAAGGATTAAATATCAATATCAGATTTTTGATGTGTTTTTTTTATTTTTTTAATCCAAAAAAATAACTAAAGCCCTAGATACAGCGCTGGGGAAGATATAATAATTTCTCCCTTAGGACTAATTCTATATTTATCTGAAGGCTAAATGAGAGTTGGGGTGTTTTAGTATTAAAATACACCCTCTGAGGCATCTCCCTTCCTCTCTTACAGCTATAAAACAATCATAGAGCCCAATTGCAGAGCTTTAAAGCCCTTAAGCAAATGTTTGGAATTGTAAGAAAAAAGAGGATTTTCCTGAGAAATTGATACTTGCATAGACCTTAAAAATATTTTGACTAAATAAGAAGGAAGAAAGATGCATCAAAGGGTGCATTTTAATACCAAAACATCCTTACTCTCATCAAGCCTTCAGATAAATACAGAATTAGATCTAAGAAAGTGACAAGGGGAGGATAGAGGTAGGGCTGTATCAAAGATTTTTGTTTTGGGGGGTCATTTTAAGGGGGGGAGAGTAAAAACAGCTTAAAAAAAACACATCAAAAAATGAAATTAATATTTCATCCCTCTTGATTTCTGAGAATATTTCTGGTCTATGCTGTTATTATGAAAGTAATCGCCGATAATACCCCCTAGAGACCAAAATGACAAGCTGGTATAACCAGCTGCTTGTTAATAGAGTGTGAAATTTTCGTAAATTATTTGAATGCAATGAAGGAACCTAGAAATGAAAAATAGTCAGGAGCCTTCAGTAAAGTTGTGCACACAAAGCCGAAATCATGGGGAAAATTAAATCAAAGCGAGGTATACAACTTAAAAATGTTACCACACATAGACAGCGCCTTTGTAAAAAGTATTTGGAGCTTGGTAGATGCAAATATCCAAAATACCTAATAATGCGGTACGCCGAAGAACTAGACAAGTCAAGAGATTTAGGTCAAGCGACGAACCTTGAGACGGAGCAGAACCCTATACCTTGCTCTTTACGCTAAAGTATTTTTAGAAATTTCAACTATTTATTCTACGGCTTTTGTGATTCAGGGGTCATTCTTAAGAAATTGGGACAAAATTTAAGCTTTAGCTTGAAGAGCGAGGTACTGACGAGGGGTGAACCCCCTCATATATGTAATAAAAATATGAGAATACAGAAGTTCGTTACGTAAGCTAATTTGTAAGTTACGTATATCTTTATCTAATAAAATTAATTTTTATAATAATTTTACTATTCAAAACATTCGTAAAAAATTAAAAGTTCTAGTTGCCTTTTTAAATAACCAAAAAATCGGAGGACAACTAGACCTCCTTCCCCGTTCCTTTTTTCCTCAAAATCATTCGATCAAAACTATGAGAAAGCCATTCAGGCAAAAAAAAAAAAAAAATACAAATTTCGTTTTAATTATTGATCTGCAGAGAGCATAAATCAAAACATACATTGCTTCAAAAACGTTCAGAAATTAAATTAAAAAGAAACAAGTGCTTTTTAACTTAAAGTAAGGAGTGACATTAAAACATAAAAAGAACAGAAATTACTTCACATATGAAAGGGGCTGCTTCCTCATCAACGCCCCGCTCTTCATGCTAAAGTCTGACTCTTTCTCTTAACTCTATTTTTAAAACAGTAAAACACTTTAGAGTAAAGAGCGGGTTGTTCACGAGGAAGCAGTCCCTTTCATATACGAAGTAATTTCTGTTCGTTTTAAGTTGTAATGCCACTCCTTACTTTCAGTTAATTTTTTTTTAATTTAATTCGTTAGAAAACTTTGGTTTTCTAAGAATCCTCGAAGAAAGCTTTCAACTAAGTTTGGTGTTTAGTTTCGAATTAATCAACTGAGGTATTTTAAATAGCCTATCCCTAGGAAAAAAAGTGGAAAAAACAATAAATTTTTAACTGCCCTCTATGCATGCCTTCACAGTTTCATATACATGGGCATTTTGTAGTTGAGAATGATAGTGCTCTTTTACTCATTTTCTCTTCTCCCTTGGTCGGTAACCAAGCTTTGCAAGACGCAGCCAAATATATTACTATTTCTCGGCTGAAGCATCTCGCCAAAGGAAGTTGTCTATCAAAACCTTTCACAAGACTTGATAATTGGTGCTATTTGAAGTTTACACAATCGACGGTCTCTAGAGAATTAAAAGACAGATGGCTAACCTAACGTCAATTTTGAAGCTCAATGTTTTCAAGTTCACTTAATCACGGCCTTAAAAATATAACTGTAGGACTCTAGATACAATCACACCAAAAACTTGCACATAAAACGTTAATCTTGCCAATGAGCAGTTGTTACCTGATTAAAGGCATTTTTCAGTACGTATCGCTTCAACGATTGCACCCTACGTTAAATTAGAAGGTACGCATATATAAAAGAACATTAGAAGTCGGAAGGGTTTTCTCCACATCTAAGTCTACCGGAATCAATAACCATTTTATTTTTAACAATATTTGCCACAAATGGGATGTGCCTTTTTCAGACTTGAAAATTATTCGACGGTATTTTGCTCATCTTTGGTTTAATGAAGAAGCTCTTTACTTTTCATTGATTTTTTTTTTTTTTTTTTTTTTTATATAATTAATTAATTCATAAAGAATAACGAGTCGTGCGAAAGCACAACTCTTATGCTAGAATATTTTTAACGGTTTAAATTTTTTCGTATGAAGGAAATATCCGGATTATTTTATTATTTATACGACAAGCAACAAATTGTGTATGTAAGTTCGTGGTTAGAAGATCTAGCTGAAAATAGTTTTTTTTCATGTATATATATATATATATATATATATATATATATATATATATATATATATATATATATATATATATATATTTATGTATGCTGTTTAGTCTTATTTTATTACCAAACAAGACTTGCTAATTATGGGGTTACCTCCCTATTGTAGTGTATAATATTTACAGCCATGAACACATAATGATTCGGAGGTAATAGGCTTGAGATTGATTGCGCAGGTCGTTGACTTGTTGATAGGAGCACACCGCCAAGCGTGAAAAACCATGTAGTGACCAAGATGGGCCTACCCTTGCACAATGTCACCGTTCAGATGGGGGTGTAAGGGATTCTTGCTCTCTGGTCCTAAGCGGGCTTAATCGCTTTGCTTGGACTTAAAAACCTCAAAAACTATAAAAAAAACTCAGAGAATGTTCATTTTAACAAATTTAGTAAATACATTGTATTAATTTAGAATTATTATAACTATTTACCTATGCAAAACTGAATATTGAAAACGTTATCAAGTATGTACTAAAAACTGAGTTTTACCTCCTTATGTTATCTAAAAGTATATATGTTATAATCCTTATGTGATTTCTTAGTGAGAAAGACTATGTAAGGTACTATAGGCATGAACACTGCAGAGAAAGGCCGGCGGGGTTGATGTCCCCCGGAGAAACAAGGGACATTTCAAAAATGTATCAAAAGAGGATCATTAGAAATGATTTTTGAACTGATCCAACTTGATGGTTGTGATTAGGTATGACGAAGAGGGAATTGTAAATAAATTCGGGGATTTGTTCTAATATTGGTTTAAAAGTATATAATAGTGTAAAGGACAGATGTAATGAGCCTGATGATTATGGAATTGATGACCGATGCAAACCACCTGGTTTTAAATTTGAACCCTCTACTAGTTAAGAGCTTGTGAAAATTGAAAAATCTTTGAAATCAAATTCTGCTGGAGTTGATGGATTGTCTCTTGGTAAATTCAAAGTTGTTGCTGGATATATACTTTCTTGTCTACTTTTTATTATTAATATGTCACTAGAAACAAGACAATTTCCAGAGCAACTAAAGACAGCAAAGGTAATATCCCTTCATAAAGGTGGTTGCAAAAAGAAATTGAAAACTGGAGGCCGATATCTATTCTTCCCTTATTCTCAAAGCTACTGGAGGAAGTAGTACACAGTCGGCTTTATACTTTCCTACAAAATAATGAATTATTAAGTGAAACTCCGTTTGACTTCCGTAAAGGGCATTCTACGACGCATGCGTTGCGACACCTTGTTGATTTTGTAAATAATGTGTTTGAGAGAGGGGATATACAAATGTCTATTTTTATTGATGTCCGTAAAGCGTTTGATACTGTAGATTTTAAAGCATTAATTAAAAGGCCGGAATCAAAAAGTATTCGTGGTAATTGTTTAGGATGGTTTAAAAGTTACCTAACTGGGAGATCGCTTAGAGTTGCTATTAATAATGTTATGTCTTCGGCGTTTTCGGTTAGGTGCGGAGTACCTCAAGGGTCAGTGCTCGGTCCATTATTATATTTAGTGTATGTTGATTCCATGCGTTTTTACCTGAAGGAAGCCTGCACTATATCGTTTGCTGATGACACTGCTTTGAATTTATTTGGAAAGTCTATAGACGAGTTGGCAAGTAAAGCAAATCATGTACTGGAAAGACTCAAAGTTTTCATGAATGTAAGTTTCCTATTTGTTAATGTGAGTAAGATATTGTTCATGATTTACAGTAGAGTGGGTGCCCCTGTTGACTTAAATGACCTGGTTACACTGTACGGAAAGCCTGTTCAGCAGGTTGGTAAACTGCGTTACTTAGGATTCATAGTGGATTGTCATCTGTCGTGGAGAAATCATAGAGAAGCTATTTCTGCTAAGATTACCCATGGTGTAGGCATACTTCGACATTTTAAACATTTCCTGTCACAGAATATTCTTCTTACACTTTATTATTCATTAATTTACCCGTATATAGCTTATCCGGATTTATCCGGAGTAGCAGTTTTTTTTTACTAATTATAAGCGAGTGCAAGTTCTTCAGAATAAAGCGATTAGGATTATTGGTAAATATGTTAGAGGTCCATGAAACTAGTGCTTGTTATAAATCCCTGAACCTGTTAAATCTTGGACAAATTAGAGATTTTCAAGCTTCTATATTTGTTTATCAGTGTATGAATGATGTGATCCATGCAGTTTTTAAGAAGTTTTGTGGTTTGAATAGCCAAGTACATGATCATGAAACGAGAAATAGTGATAATATGGCAATTGAGTCAACAGGTACAGTTAGATCAGCATTTACGGTAAGATATATGGGACCGCTTATTTGGAATAAGTTGCCAGTGAGTCTTAGGATGGCTGAACACCTGCTTTCATGTAAGAAAAAAAAATCATTTGTTAGAAAGAAATTTTTTAGGGGGAGGGCAGGGAAGGGGTCTGCGGAATGTGGTATAGGGCATTTTTTTGAGGTGTTGTGTGTTTTAGTGTTGGGGGGGGGGTGAATATTGTGTTATTTGTTTCAATGAGAGAGATTGATTTGAAGTTGTAGTTGATTATGGTTATGTTGTGATTTGTAATGGAATATATATTATTACTTGTTACTGCCGTACGTCTACAAAACTGTTAAGTTTTTCTCAGCGCGGCAGCAATTTTTAGAAGATGTGTTTTGGTTTTGTATGTGAAGAAATTTAAATTAAAAAAAAATCCTATTAAAATCTTGGGAAAAACAAACTCCTAGTAGTAATTACCCCCCCCCCCCTTCAGAAAGTTTTTTGACAGTAGTCTTGACTGAAGGTAGTGCTCCAATAAGATCCAAAATTTGTATTTTACATACAAATTTGGAACTTCAATTATAACATTTTGATTAGATTCGTTAGAAAACAGGGACAAAAAAATATGATTCCGAAGGTTCTGGGAACACGAATAGCAGAAAAAAAATCAGGCGGAAAAAAAACTATCCCAAAGAATGAGTCATTTAGAAATTCTAAAGCATATACAGCACAAATTTTCTGTTTCGATAATAATACTCTGATTAAACTAGTTATATACCAGTAAAAGCAAAGATGATTCCCAAGATTCTGGAGACACAAATAGCAGAAAAAAGATTAGGTAGCAAAAAAAAACTATTCCAAAAACAAGTGATTTAGAAATTCTACAGCAGTTACAGCACAAATTTACTGTTTCAATCACAATATTCTGATTCTGATTCCCAAGATTCTGGTGACACAAATAGTAGAGAAAAGATTAGGTAGCAAAAAAAAACTACTCCATAAAACAGGTCATTTAGAAATTCAAAGCGTTTAGAGCATAAATTTACTGTTTCAATCATGACGTTCTGATTAAACTAGTTAGATAACAGGAAAATAAAAGATGATTCCCAAGATTCTGGAGACACAAATAGCAGGGAAAAGATTAGGTAGCAAAAAAAAACTATTCCAAAAAACAAGTCATTTAGAAATTCAAAGCGTTTAGAGCATAAATTTACTGTTTCAATCATGACGTTCTGATTAAACTAGTTAGATAACAGGGAAATAAAAGATGATTCCCAAGATTCTGGAGACACAAATAGCAGGGAAAAGATTAGGTTGCAAAAAAAAAACTATTCCAAAAACAAGTCATTTAGAAATTCAAAGCATTAAGAGCATAAATTTACTGTTTCAATCATGACGTTCTGATTAAACTAGTTAGATAACAGGAAAATAAAAGATGATTCCCAAGATACTGGAGACACAAATAGCAGGGAAGAGATTAGGTAGCAAAAAAAACTATTCCAAAAACAAGTGATTTAGAAATTCTACAGCATTTACAGCACAAATTTACTGTTTCAATCACAATATTCTGATTTAACTAGTCGGATAACAGGAAAAGAAAAGATGATTCCCAAGATTCTGGTGACACAAATAGTAGAGAAAAGATTAGGTAGCAAAAAAAAACTTTCAAAAAACAAGTCATTTAGAAATTCAAAGCGTTTAGAGCATAAATTTACTGTCTCAATCATGACGTTCTGATTAAACTAGTTAGATAACAGGAAAATAAAAGATGATTCCCAAGATTCTGGAAACACAAATAGCAGGGAAAAGATTAGGTAGGAAAAAAAAAAATTCCAAGAACAAGTCATTTAGAAATTCTACAGCATTTACAGCAAAAATCTAATATTTCAATTACAATATTCTGATGAAACTAGTTAGATAGCAGGAAAAGAAAAGATGATTCCCAAGATTCTGGAAACACAAATAGCAAAGAAGATATTAGGAAACAAAGAAAACTATTCCAAAAAATAAGTCATTTAGAAATTTTATAACATTTACAGCACGAATTTACTGTTTCAATCACAATATTCTGATTAAACTAGTTAGATAACAGGAAAAGAAACGATGCTTCCCAAGATTCTGGAGACACAAATAGCAGAGAAAAGAATAGGTAGCAAAAACAAAACTAGTGCAAAAACAAGTCATTTAGAAATTCCACAGCATTCACAGTACAAATTTACTGTTTCAGTTATAATACTCTGATTCAATTACTTAGATAACTTTGAAAAGGGTGATTCCCAAGATTCTGGAGACATAAATAGTAGAGAGAAGATTAGCTGGCAAAAAAATAACTATTCCAAAAAGCAAGTCATTTAGAAATTCTGCAGCATTTACAGCACGAATTCACTTTTTGAATTATAATAATCTGATTAAGCTAGTTATATAACAGGAAAAACAAAAATGATTCCCAAGATTTCGGAGACACAAATAGCAGAGAAAAGATTAGGTAGCCAAAAAAAAACTATTCAAAAAAAACAAGTCCATTAGAAATTCTACAGCATTTACAGCACAAATTTACTTTTTCAATTATAACAATCTGATTAAACTAGTTATATAACAGAAAAAGCAAAGATGATTCCCAAGATTCTGGGGACACAAATAGCAGAGAAAAGATTAGGTAGCAAAAGAAAAACTATTCCAAAAACAAGTCATTTAGAAGTGACTTGTAAATGAGTCATTTAGAAATGAGTTATTAAGAAAAGATTATTCCCAAGATTCTCGAAACACAAATAGCAAAGAAGAGATTAGGAAACAAAGAAAATTATTCCAAAAAATAAGTCATTTAGAAATTTTAAAGCATTTACAGCACGAATTTACTGTTTCAGTCATAATAATCTGATTAAAGTAGTTATATAACAGGAAAAGCAAAAATGATTCCCAAGATTCTGGAGACATAAATAGCAGAGAAGAGATTTGGTGACAAAAAAAAACTATTCCAAAAACAAATCATTTCGAAATTCTGCAGCATTTACAGCACAAATTTACTGTTTCAATTATAATGATCTGATTAAACTAGTTATATAACAGGAAAAGCAAAGATGATTCCCAATATTCTGGAGACACAAGAAGCAGAGAAAAGATTAGGCAGCAAAAAAAAATTCCCAAAAAAACAAGTCATTTAGAAATTCTGCAGCATTTACAGTACAAATTTACTGTTTGAATTATAACTAGATCTACGTTGCATGGGCAACGTGAGGTGTTGCGGCAACCTTTGTTTTGCTTCGCCGAATAAAGTGTAACGAGACCAACACTTTGGTTTTGTTTCCTCGCTTCGATTAAACGCTGAAGTTGTTAATCTGTAAGGAACTTAAAATTAATACTAGGTACCCCAACTCGCAAAAGTGACAAACTCCTCATTGGAACTAGAAAAAGTTGCAAACCTTTCATCGCTGAATATGATTGTAGCCTAAGAGCTGATTATTTCTTACAAGTCCCCTACATGTCTTACCACTGGAACCAAATTGGTCTTACCATCAAATACACCGGAAACAAATAATAGGTACACCATCTAGCAAAAGTTGCAAACTCCTCATTACCGAAGAAGATTATGATTTAACAGACGACTGTTGCTTAAAACACCCCTAAATATCTCACAATTGATATCGGCCTATTTTTGGTTTGAGTGTGTTTGGTTTCAGCGTGTCGTAATTATTTACTCTAAGCGTTTTCCAAGATTTTAGGTTTCCCCCTCCAACTCCCCCAGTGCCACCGGATCCGGTCGGAATTTAAAATAAGAGGTCTGAGACACGATATCCTTCTAAATATCAAGCTTCATTAAGAACCAATCACCCGTTCGTAAGTTAAAAATACCTCTTTTTTCTAATTTTTTCGGATTAACCATCCCCCCCTCCCACATGGTCGAATCAGAGAAATGACTATTTTTCCTTTAATCTGGTCTGGTCCCTGATACGCCTACCAAATTCCATCGTCCTATAGTATCTGGAAGTGCCTAAACTAGCAAAACCGGAACAGACAGACCGACAGACGACAGAATTTGCCATCGCTATATGTCGCTTGGTTAATACCGAATACCATAAAAACCGAATGATAAAATCAGCACAGATCACGAACAGAAATGGGTAGAAACAATAGATTTTTGACCCCAGGCAAGAATTCTACGTAGCTATCCAAAATGACATGTTCATCAATCCGGCCTAAGGTCCACACTTTCCGCAAACACCACAGCGGTTAGACCCTTACCACTTTTTAGGAATAAGCTGAAATCGGGGTGCTAGGAAAAAGAACGACAAACCCAAAGTTCTGCTCTCGTAACACAATAACCTGATTAAACTAGTTATATAATAGGAATACCAAAGATGATTCCCAAAATCCTGGAGACAAAGAGCAGAGAAAAGATTAGGAGGCAAAAAAAAAACTATTCCAAAAAACAAGTCATTTAGAAATATCACAGCATTCACAGCACAAATTTACTATTTCAATTATAATAATCTGATTAAACTAGTTATATAACAGGAAAAGCAAAGATGATACCCAAGATTTCGGAGACACAAATAGCAGAGAAAAGATTGGGTAGCAAAAAAAAAACTATTAAAAAAAAACAAGTCATTTAGAAATTCCACAGCATTTTATTTATCTTGGAATGACTCACATTCAAAAACACAACTAGACAGTATAACAGCAAATCACGCTTCTCATAATTTCGTAAGTCAAGGGTTATCCTTATGCAATAAAGGTTATTTTGCCTGATATTATGAAACATAGAGTACCAAACATAAACAAACCCTATTTGCAAACAGTTACAACATCAAACTTCGTAATTCATTCGTTTTTAATCAACAGCTATGACACAAAGATAATTAAGACGGTCTATAAGATACACATTTTTTTTAAATTACAATTGAGCCTAAACAGGCAATAAAATAAAACGAGCATTACGCTTTTAGATCCTGTAAGTCAAAAGATTCAAATTAAATGATTTTCCAGGCCTCCGGCTAACATTCTAAACATCTTTGAAGTGAATTTACGTTAACGCAAAGCCAAATCCTGATACATTCCATGCTGCAGGTCAATGATTTTGAATACCGATGTAATAGAACTATTATTAATTAATGTTTCCAAAATCATTAGCACAAAAAGCTCCCAAGTAGAAACTTCAGGTATATTAGGTATTAATTAAAAAATTTTCAAGACAGCTTAAAGATCACGTAACTGTTTTTATTTTCTCATTGTATTTTAGTCATTTGTCTGTTTCTGCATTTTTTTTTTTTTAAGAAATGAAATAGAGGCTTACTGTTAATTTTCAACTAGTAGTTTGCCACTTTCAATATGTTTCCAATTTTTTTTTTCATGGTTTTTGTAAATGAGAAGGGATGTTAGAAGCCAGATGGCAGATACTCCCAACTCTCAATCTCAAGTTGTGCATGGTTGTCCCTTAATTCCCATGTTTCTTTTTATATTCCAATTATTTTCGTTTATATTATTTTATATATTCCTGTATTTATGTATTCCTATATTTTTCGTATATTTTCTATACAATCTGTATGTCTTTTCAATAATTATTTTTTCAGGAAACCATTCTCGCGAGCAACGAAATGAAACAAAATCAAATCCTTGCACACAGGGGAAGAATTTCTGGGAAGGCCCTTGTACAAGTCATAAGGACCCCCCCCCCCCCCCCCGCCTCAAGCCGGAACAACTAAAAACGTTAGTCTAAATTTGTATTTTTCTATATTTCCACTAAAACCGCGATTGCCTACACGTTCTATAACGGAAACCGTGCTTAATTATATATTAGCCTTGACATTGGTAAAACGTTTTACCAGTCGAATCGGTAAAAAAACCAGCTAAATGATTTATAACTATTTTTGATATTTTTATTTCTAGAAACATTCCTTGTGAATTTAATGTTCCTTATGAATTTCTATACGGTCATATATATTTATGTAAAAATTTCACGGCTTTTTTCCAGTTATACTTATTATGCTTGATGGCATGGATTTTTTATTTTAGCATGGAACCATAGTAGTACATAGGTCCGAGAGATGAGGTGGGAATATCAGACGATTTTACCTCATAAGGGAGCAGTAGAAGATGAGTTTATTATTAGGCAAAACTTTCCTAGGGAAAAATAGCCCCAGCTGTGAGCGAGTAGTGTTTTGGTAAACCCGTGAAACTGAAAACGTTTCCAATACGTAACTTTCAAGGGCAGTTTTAAGAAAATTGATAGATAGCAAGAATCACAATTCTTCGAAAAAATTACAACTAAAAACAAATCTAAACTAAAGTAATTATTATTTAAAGTATTGTCCGCTTTTCTGAAAGAAAAGTTAATAGTCTACTGTCTAATCCTTCCAGAAGAAAAAATGTACTGAGTTGGATATGCGAAACAACCATATATTTATTCTTTTTAATTTTTAACTTTTTTATTTTTCTCAAGTAATTTCGCATGATCTTTAATACAGCAGTCAAAGAAAATAAATCAAAAGCAATTTCTTTTTTAATTTTAGATTTATTTTTGCAATTAGAATCAGAAAAAAAACAATACTGAACAAAATGGGAAAATGTAATAACTTTCTTGATGGGTTTCATATCTGAACAAATTATTTACCATTGAAAAAAGAGAAAAAATTTTTGAAAAAGAAAGGCTTGCCTCAGATGCGGATTACTTTTGCCCCAGATGTAATTTGGGAGTTGAGGAGGTGGCACATATTCTAGTAGGTTGCTAGCAGCTTCCTCGTTTAAGAAATATTTTTGGTGATACTCTGGAGTTCCCACGATCCTCCAGACGACTTAAAATGGAAAATTTTGAGGTTTATGAATATGTAATGAAGTAGTTAAGAAAGAACAGTAATTCAAGCTTGTGTTTTATTGCTGTTTTCGTGTGTGTTATTTGGGGGGGGGATGATTAAAATGTATTTCATGATATTGTGATGTGTATTATACAGTGGTGTGTTGTATGTCTTTATTCGCCTTGTAATAAAATTTATTTACTTAAGTACACTACGAAACACAGAAACTATTTATTTTAACAGTTTCTTTCGAAGACTTGTCAATACCATCAAACTCTTTGCCCCATTTTTTACCAGGGCTGGAGCTAAATTCAGGCCAGTTTTTTTTTGCAAAAACCTGAGCTTTTCGTGACAGTAGCCTGAGAGGAACTTAACCGCCCGTAATTAACCATCCCACTCCCAATCCTTCCTCCGTTTTTGCCTCATTTTTTACCAGGGCTAGAGCTAAATTCCAACCAGTTTTTTTTTTGCAAAAGCCTGAGCTTTTCGTGACATTACCCTGAGAAAAACTCAACCACCCGTAATTAACCCTCCCCCCTCCCAGTCCTTCCTCCGTTTTTTTTCCTCATTTTTTACCAGGGCTAGAGCTAAATTCAGACCAGTTTTGTTTTTTTTTGCAAAAGCCTGAACTTTTCGTGACATTAGCCTGAGAGAAAACCACCCGTAATTAACCCTCCCCCTCCCAGTCCTTCCTCCATTCAACAACAAAACACTAGTGCGACGTTTGGTAACCAATGCGCTTTTCCCATTTTGAAGATGTGACATGGAATCTTTTATAAAGGTGACAAAAATTAAAACAATACGATTAATTTCAAAGTCGTTTTTACTTAATTAATTTTGATGGAGATTTTGCTGTTCGGTAGCCCTATGAATGAAAATAATCTCCGAGATAACCATTATCATGGCGTCATAAAACGAAAATTTTGAGAATGGAAAAAATTATTTTTCAAAATATAGGGATTGGGGCAAATTTTTCGTTTTTCTCAGTTTTCCAAAAAAAAACGGAAAAGGGCTCTTTTCAATACCCCCCCCCCCCCCCAACTAACGCCATTAACGTTCAAGCATCTTTACCTCTAATTCGCTAATTAATCATCCTTAAGATAAGATGAAACAGAATATTGCCCAAAATCAAAAGAAATTTTATTTTGCTAATGATCTTTCTTTTTCACTCTTTAAAATTCACCTCTCCCCTATATTTATTTGATTTTGCATGCTGAAAGCGATCATTGCGCAACCAGTTGATTGTTTATCAGTAATCAGTGTCACTTCAAACGAGACCAAAGTGCTGCTGAAAATGGGCAGGGGTTCGTTTCCCCGAATTTTTTAACCCCAAAAGCTGTCAGGTACCACATTTCCTTAAAAAAACTGTACTGTTTCTCAAAATTTTCATCAGACAATTTTTATTAGTGAAGGATTTGTCAATAATAATATTGGTCAATAAGAAACATCGCCTCTTTGGCCCAATAGTGTAGCTTAGATGAACGATAATTGGGATGCTACAGAATCAAAGAACTGGGTGTCATTATACTCTTCATACAATAAAGGAAAACGACGTTTCACTCTGAAAGCCAATGACAAAACTGATGGGGGAAGGGGGAACCAATCACTTCGGAAACTATGGGTATACATAGAATATCGCTGGTTCTAATCCAGCTTCTTCATTCACACTTTACGAAACTAGGCATTATTTATCAAATACACTTGGCTAAGCTTTATCTGCCGCCAGATAAAAATTTTCAGGGTCAGTATTTCTTGAATTCAGGGTCATGGCCCTCAGGGATCGTAAAATTTTCTGAGGGGGCAACAAAATTCCCGAACATATTTTATTTCTAGCATATAATTTTTGTAATGCAACAAAATTGTTCGTTTTGTAATTTATTGTCACATTTAGAGGCCGAGATTGCGATAATAATTACTGTCATTAATTTTACTTAAACAATAACAAAAACTGGGCTAAAACTGAAACCGCCTGGTTTGCGAGAATTTTTAAGAGAGCACTAAAAACTAGATTAATTCAAAAAAATATTAACCAATATTAATTTCCATAAAACAATTAATTCAATAATGTACCAATGTTAATTTTAATTCACAAAATGGAATACACAAATGTCAGCACAGCAAAGGAATTCTATAATTAAGGATTTCAGTTATTATGACTCTTACTCCTATCTAAAAAGTCCAATATTAAAAGCTGTCTGAGCAAAAAAGCTTACATAGCACAGATTTTACATCTTTACTAAACTGGTTACATTTAAACTTCCAAACAAATAAATATGGTATCTAATAAAATTAATAGTCTACGGAACTTGTTGGCTGGGGAATTCCATATTTGCCACCAAATTTGGTTTATCTGCTGCCACGGCATTAGCTCGCATTTCAGTTGGACTGGCCCTATAAACGACAAAAAAATAAAAATGTAAAAGCCATGCATGGAAAATGAAAGGGCAACGAAGAAGATAAAGAGCAAGGCTGAAAGAGCAAGGCCAAAAATAAAATTGAAGGATAAAGTTGCTACATAGTATAAGATAAAAAAAAAATTAATGGTGCATCCGACAGAACGGTTTTGCTCTTTCTTTGTCTGTGTCGTGTAATTAGTATGAACATCTCAATGTTTTGATTTAATTTCTTCATCATTGAGAATTTATTAATTCCAACATCAAAGAGACGCAAAAAATGGAACTGAACAATGAAGTTGCTACACAATATAAGGTCAAAAAAGAAATCAATAGTTGCATCTAACGGATTTGATTAAATAACAATTCTAGCTTTTCATTTACTTTTTCCTTTTTCTCTCTTCCTTTATCGTACTCAACTCTATTGCTTATATTTTATTTCAATTCTTGTGAATAATAAATGATTATAAACTTATTTTACAACTAAGAATATTCGAGTTTAGCACACCTATCCTAAATAATTACCAAAAATTCGTTTTTCCTTGTCACCACTATTCACATATTACACTGTTAATTGTTTTTACTGTTACTTGTAAATCATCTGAATTAAGCCACGGTTCAATTTTCTTTTCCAATTTGTATTTTGTGACTTAATTACTCACTAGTTTTTTTTTTACTCATATTCTGGAAAACTAAAACTGTTTCTGCTTTACATTTTACGTAAAGCTAAGAGAAATTATTTCATTGTGAAAATAGCTGAAAGTGGGAAAAATTCACGGAAGATATAGAAGGTTGTAAACTCTTTACTGCGTTCCTACAGCGCCCCACCTGAGCTTCATTTGAAACTATCTGTAAATGGGAAAACTATATCGGGACCAGAAAACGTTGCAAATAATGTAGTAGTTAATTGTGGTGTCCCCCAAGGGTCAATATTAAGACCTCTTCTGTTCCTGATTCATTTTAACGATCTGAGTAGTGTATTAAACCCGACAAGCACTATTCTTCGCTGTTGTAAGCTATGTCACGATGAAACTTCTTTTCAGCCTGTAGATGATGATGAGCATGTGGCTTTTGTAGATGACACCACACTAGGTTGCTGTGAAAGGGATATAACAGCGCTCATTTCCAAGCTTAGGGTTCTTCTCGAGGAGGCTTATCTCTGCATGGATTCTAACCAACTCGTGATTAATGTTAATAAATCTTATGTTTTATTTTTTTGCCGAGTTGGAAGTGTCCATCCGGAGATGTGTGGTATCAAAACGTCAAGAGGTTGGATCTGTCGGCCAGAAAATCGTTTTGCAAAATACCTGGGAGTCCTGCTTGATGAGAACCTGTCATTTATGCATCATGTTCAAGCAGTAAAGCTGAGGATATCCCGGAATCTTGGAATAATAAAGAAACTAAAGAACATGTTGCCGCAGGAAACACTGGTCCTGTTATACAACGCTCTTATCAAACCCCATTTACAATACTGTGCAATGATATGGCAATCGACTTTTAAATTTCACCTGCAGAGGCTCAATTCAATTCATAGACAATCTTTGAAATTAATTGGAAAAAAATAAAGAGTATTCATGAATGGAGTCGCTGCATCATCAGACATACTTGACCTTTGTGTTCAAGTTTCTAGCTGGTGAACTCCGTCTGCATTTAAAATATTACATCGACCAATCTCGGACCAGCATAATGTAAATACCCGATCATCCTGAAACTAACAAATACCCTTCACCCGGACTGTACGATGAGATTTTCCTCCAAATATAACTTGTTCAAGGCCATGGAACCTGTTCCCAGAAGAAGTAAGAGGTAGGAGCTCCCTCACGTTATTTAAAAGGAGAGTAAAAAATCATTTATTAGCATTGAAAAAGATTAGTTAAATATTGGAAAAAAAATATATAATGTATTGAATATAATTTGATAAAAAATAAGGTTAAAATTTTATCTTATTTTGATATGAAGGTGAGGCGGTTTCCCTGGGGCAAAGGAGAGGAGGATAATTGATAGTTATGTTGGATTAAATGAGAGGTAAGGTTGTTTCTGAGAGTAGGAGCAGTGAGCACGCTTCGTATTGTTTAAAAGGTAGCGATTGAGGATCTCGGCGTCCAGGAATGGACTGAGCATTGTTATTAGGTGTAATTTATCTTTGATTCGAAATAAACCCCATTGAACTTGAACTTGAAAAATGTATAAAGTTTATCTTGTTCTCCGGTAAGATTTAAATAATAAATGATAATTTAACTAAGGATTAAATAATTTTCAATTTGAATATTAGTTCAATTTCAATTTAAAATAGCTTTAATATTTTTATACTTTAAACAAGATTCAAAGAAGTGTTCTGGACACCGTTGTGCAGAACGGCACCGATTAGCTGATTTCCAACAGAACAAAGCAATATTACTTAAAGCAGAAGAGGCAAAAACAGTCATCTCAAAATGAAAACAGGCATATTGGATCTGTTGTCACTGTCTGATACATCGGTTAATATTATTATCAAAGAGGGTCAGAGACGTTACTCATATAAGATCTTGTGACTCGAACACTTTTCGTACCTTTGATTGGTATAAAATTTCATAAAAATAATCTAATCAGGTTTAGAAGGCGGAGTCTTTCGATTTTTCAAACGCGTAGGATTGACAAACAAAATGGTTCGCAAGAAAAAATGATTGGCTACAATTATGAATCACAAAAGCAGAGACAAAGACATTAAGGCACATTTTAAAATAAGCTTCATATTTATAAGAATGGACATTCAAAAATCTTTTTTTGAAATTTTCCTATTCCACTGTAGAAAAATTGGAATTTCATATTTTTCTTTTGTTTTAGGTTAATTTTGTTGTATCAAAGCAATTTACAATTTATCTTATTGCATGTCACTTTAAGGTTTATGTTCCCTGTGATACATACTTCACTGCTGTAAATTGCACCGAAAGGACAAGAAACGTATGTCACGGGCTTCATTAACAAACATATTGATTCTTCAATCCGCAATTACGATATTAGAGAATGCTGTAAACTTGCTTAAAAAATGTTTTTTTTTTTTTGCATATCTCTGAAACCATTTCAATGTACTCTTTCATCTGAAATACAAATCAACCTGTAAATATGTATCTCATCTGTCGAATTACTACAAAATCGCTGCGTTGCATTAAAAAATATAACTGTAGGACTCTAGATACAATCACACCAAAAACTTGCACATAAAACGTTAATCTTGCCAATGAGCAGTTGTTACCTGATTAAAGGCATTTTTCAATACGTATCGCTTCAACGATTGCACCCTACGTTAAATTAGAAGGTACGCATATATAAAAGAACATTAGAAGTCGGAAATTTTCTCCACATCTAAGTCTACCGGAATCAATAACCATTTTATTTTTAACAATATATGCCGCAAATAGGATGTGCCTAGGCGGGGACGTTCAGGGCCCACCCCTTCCCCCTCAAATACCCTATTTTCTTGAATTTTTGACCAAATTCCTATTCAAATATAAAGTTGCCACCCTCCAGAATATTTTTATAACCCTCCCCGCGCTTCGAAAAAAATTCCAGCGGACATGCTTGGCCATAGATCGTTGTTAACTGTCGTAAGCTTTGAGGCCTGAGTAGAATGATTTTACGAGCTGATCCAGCCCATGCACAGTGCTTTGCTATCTTTATTCTCTCTTTGGAAAATCTTTGCTTAAAACATTGTAGCCATATAAACTAAAGATTAAAAATTGAAATATTATTTATTTTAGAACAGCAACTAATGAACTTTGTTACCCATTACTAAGCTGTAAATACGTCTTTCCACTAAAAAAATGAGGAAAATAAAGGGCTGCATTCAGCCACACATTTAGTTTAGAAATACAGAGACCTGTCCCCCCGCTATATTTTTGTAATGTTGTATGCTGAATACCAGTATTCGAGTTTTTAGTCTAAAAATCCTGGATATTACAATAATAAATTATTCGTTATTCTTGCTCACTCTTTCGTCTCCTAATTCTGTTTATCGCTTAGCCAAAAATTATCTCCTAAGCAATAATTATTTCCATTTTTTTCTGTAAAAATAAGAAAAGAATAACGATAATATATCTCTGAACAATTGATAAGTCAAGAAACTGACAATAAAGAAAAAAACCTATAACACACAAGCACAGAACTAGAGAGTTCAATTCATCATGTGTTATTAAAATGAAAAAATAAAGAAGGAAAAAAGAGGAAGAGTCTGAAAGAGGAAAATGTCACGTTATTGACAATAAAGAGAAAACCTACGACACAACAGCACAGAACTAAAGAGAAACATCAATTCAGCATGTAGATTATTAAGATGAGAAAAAAATAGAATCAAACAAGAAAAAAGAATTAAAAACACGAAAAAGACATGTCAAAATCAGTTCTTACTCTAAAAGCGTTTATACCTGTACAGCGTTTGCCAATATAATACTTGTAAAATTGAAAATTACTCAAAACATTTATGTTATTCTTTCTAAGAAAATAAAGCAATGGCAAAATCAATTTATTTTCAGTGGCTCAAATTTACGTAGGTGCACCATACTATCAAACTTACAAACAGCACACGAATATATAACCACAAAACACCAAAATTTACAACACATTTAGTACCATGCTTCTCTCTAGTTACTGCTGAATCAAAAGAACTTTGTGTTACAAATCTATAAACCGGTTTCCCCACTTACAAATCGTGTGCACCAAGTGGTACGTGCCACATATGGTAGGTGTGTGCCGCGCATAACTCGAGAAGATGTGGAATAGCAGAAGTGTGCCGCAGTGTATCACGCATCACGTAGCAAGTTACAATGAAGATCAGTGGCAAAAAGTGGATAGCACCTTGGATTTGCTTTCACAAGTCAAATTATCACCGTTTGTATAATTTAGGACTAATATTATTATTACTCAACATTTCTCATGAGAACACATGAGGTATTTGCTTTTATATTTACTGTTTCTTTAAAAAGTAAAAAATTCATTCCATTCTAAATATGTTGATAATTTTTCAGATTGCATACACATCTTAAAAGAGGAAAAACAAAGCAAAGCGTAAATTTGAAGCCCAGTTCTCACTGTTCCATTTTTATTGATATGTCAAGCAGATATTTCAGAATCTGTTCACTGTGCATCCTTCATTTTTTTTCTTTTATTTAGTTAACAAATTAACAAAAATTTTCGAACAAAAAAAAAGAATACCCGAAGGATATTTTTCCCATCAGAAGAATCGGAAAATTATGGCCAATAGATAAAAATTTTTTTTATCTCAAACCCCCCCCCCCCCCCCTACTTAAAAATATCTTTGTGCATCTGTAAGCACTACCTTTTTGAACAAAAGAGATAAATATTTTTCGGACAATTTGCATCATGCCTCAAAATGGTGTCATAGTAAAATAAAGTTTTTCTAGTAAAAGATTCCCAGACTGAATCACTCCTTATAAGCACAAAACGTGTATTTCAATAGACCATGATCTGTGCAAATGATCATTTCGACAAAACCATCTATGACAACTATTTTAGAAGTTGTGAAATTTGTCAATAATTCGCTATAAGTCTAAGAAAATAAGAGATGCAACCCAGATAAGGTATTATGGAAATGTAATATACAGTATCAACTTGTGGAATAGTGAAAACGATATCTACCAAAAATGCACCCAATGGTAAAATCGGGTGAAGGATATTCCTTGGGGGCGGTCCTGCTAGGAAGAGCCCTTGAAATTCCGGTCGAAGAACATACTAAAATGACTTTTTAATGGCAGTGTATGTTTTCCACAGTATAAAAGGCTCTAACTTGATCTGTGTAATGCATTGCAAGTCCCATAAGTCAGCCCGCGAGCTAATGATGTTCACAGCAAAATGATGTTGGGTAAAGAAATTGGAGATGTGACATCAAAAGCATATAATAAATCGTTACAAAAATTCCCGAGTAATGTATGACAGTTTTGGCTTATCTATTACAAATTAGACCTAAACATTTATTTACGAGAGCAGGAATTCTGGCGATTCATTAGTTACACATGTATAAATCATTTCATGCATTCCCCCATAATTCTGTAAAAATTGCAAGAATTATGCAAGTGCTCTCTTTCTACAGAGATAGATGGCTCTGAAATTCATCTGTCTAAGTTATATACAAAATGTACTTAATTTTAACAAAAACTCATGTTCGATCCTTCAGTTTCATAACGTATTCACTGCAAAACAGTAGTTCCGAGATAAAACACTGTCTAAAGTTTTGTTTGTACCTTTTCAGCTATGACGTTTTAGTTACCGTCTCCATTGTGTCCAAATTTTTTGAGTTGTCCCTAATTCCGCGAATGAAAATTGGTTTCTCTGAAATCTCTCTGATAATTAAAATTTATAAATATACAAACTTTATAGGAAATGTCCCCAATTATCCCGAAAATGTCCCCGAATTTTTCAGATTTACCTCAAATTTTTCTAAAATCTGCATGGTATTAAACTGTCGTAAATACACGAGCGTTGCTTGGAACAAAGATTGTTTTATTTTTTTGTCAATCCTTAACTTCCGGGGAGATTTTGCAGAAATCAGTTTGCCCTAGAGAAAATTCGTGGAAACGCCTGGAAAATAGGGGTGTGACGTAAGCACGTTTCACAGAATGTGTAATACAAACGGTAAAACACAAATAGAATAATTCTAAATTAATATATCTTAGTTTTTAGTGTGACACTAGATCAGATAAGAAACTACCGGTGGATAATACCCTTGAGATTAAGTTCAACCAAAAAGGGGTATCTACTCGCTTCACAGATCACACTAATCGATTCTGATTATTTGGCCAATAGCCAAAAAACGCATGGTTTACATAAAACCATGAAAAAGAGAATGTGTTATGAAATTATCGGACTAAATTGTTTTTTCAATGAATTCAACTGTGCCCTCAGCACTCAATATCATAAACTTAACTGATTTATAGCTTGAACTACGAAATTTTGCAGTTACATGGGTCTTCTGTGTAGCGACAATGTCGCAGAGTGAGGCATTAATGTATAGATAATTATTTCCCTCGGAAAGAAAGACTACAAATGATTAAATTCTATTGCCTTTTTTTCTCGATTTTATTTTTAATTTACGTTTCAATTTATCCACTTCCATCTTTACTTTCAATCTTTAACTTATGGGTGCATTCTCTTTTTTTCTTTTTTTAATTATGCGTGTGTTCAAGTTAGTTCCTTTCGCCTGCAAATTGACAAATAAACGTCGAGAAAAGAGCCAAATGAGCAATAAAGAAAACTTTAAAAGAATCTAGAAAAAACTTAGAATTCCATGGTTTAAGGGGAGAAGCTTCAGTCTCCATCCCTACTGCTGACATGCCTATGTGCATCTATGCCAGTTTCATAATAGATTTCATCTTAAAAATAATATTGCATGGGGAACGAGGGAGGGGGCTTTAAGATGAGAACTGAACTCTAAATAAAATAGCAAACAACAACATCTAAATATTTCAAAAAATCAATTTGTGCTCCAAGCATCATTTCCTTCAACTAACAGTGCAGTTTGATTGCTTTCTGGATTCAAATTTTGCGCATTTGCTCTCATTTCCTGCCTGTCCGCTCTGCAGCACAAACAAAAAAACATACAGTTAAACACAAGAAAATAAAAGGAAAATACTCTTATTCTAATTCATAAATATGGGGCCAAATGAAAAGCATAACGTCCCCAAATGAGGGGAGAAGAGGTTGTAAGGTAGGACTTAAAGGAAACCATGGGAGGAGTGAAAAGTGTAAATATATTGGGGCGGAGACAGAGCGTGTGCACAGGTTTTGGCCTCAGGGTATTTAGTGTTCCAGTGAGATGTTGGTAACAGTAGAAGTAATTCAGTCATATTCAAAATATTTATCTTGCAGTTCCTCTCGTCAATGACAGACGCTCGTTTGGTAGCACCTGATAGCCCAGTGAGACGGAAGAGTCTGTAGTCTCTTTCAGTTACAAGTTCAAACTTTGCAGCGTTAAGCACGTCTCATAACAAGGACTTGCAACTTATGTTTAATAGAAGTTTAGTAAATAAAGTAATCTAGTCATGGACAACAGAATTCAGAAAGTGGGATAGACTGGGTGCGACCTACAGAAGACAAGAGCTAGGCTATTTTAGCTTAATGTTTCCCTCCAAAAGCTATATAATTTACCCAAAAATTCGACTTCGAGGTAAGGATAGACCCTTAATCTTGACACAATGAGTCCAATGGTTGAATGAGTTTTTTTCTAACAGTCACACTTTCTCAAATACGACCTATCGCGTCAACAGGATAAGAAAAGATTTCACCAATTTTCTACAGCCAAAACCTATCACGGACAAATGCTAGAATCAACAACACCTAAGTCTACGTCTGCAGGAAACGTATTGGCAAAATGAGGGGAAAAAATGACTTCAGGAAGCCTAATAACAAAATTATGTACTTGTATGAAACACCCCCTACCAAATATTCTTCATCTAAGTAGAATCTAAGTATTACCGTTTTTTTTTACAAACACATTGGAGCTATATATTAGCATATTGGGGGGGGGGATAAAGAACCTCTGTAGTTTCCATAATTAGGTTAATAAAATATCATATTTTCATCATTTTTTTTTATAATACAATAGGATTGAGCATCAGAGTAACAGAACCCATATGCTTTACCCGCCCACCAGCCCCTCCCCATGATTTGAAAATATATAGCCCAAATTTGTTTCTAAATAAATATATTTTAATCTTATTTTGGTATATTTCATTAGGATTGAGCGTCAAAGAAACATATATAAAGATTATTAGGTAGGGGGCATTTCACAGAAATATCCAAAATTCTTTATCGTCATGCATTTCTCCCGTCCCAAAAATGGAAAAAAATAACTATTTCGCAATTTGTTCGAAAACTTGACAAATGCTAATACTAGGTATGAGCAAAAGACATTAGTCCTTGTGTCGAGTACCGTAATCGCCAGCGAAGAATAATGAGTAGTAGCTGCCCCAAGTGAAAAAGGTAGGAAAATACCCCTTGCATGAATATTTGAGCAAATATTCTTGTTGTTTAAATGTGTCTTCTTTCGTCTCTTCTTTTTTTTTTGTATAGCGCTGGTTATTTTTTTATACTTTTTTTTTCGTTGATAAAGGCTTCCGGATGTGAAGCCAAAATATTCAGACTTTAATTACTATTTGTGTATTAAAAAGTTCTGATATTTCAATGTCTTACTAAAAAATTCTTCCCATTATTAATAGTTTTACTTCAATTGTAACTTCTTGTATACTACCCAGTCCAAAAGATAGATCTTTTTTCCTTTCTTTCTAAGAAAGGAAATTTTCTTTTTAAGGCAATATTTTTCTCGTTAAGCTTCATGAGCAATTAAAAGATTATTTAAAGAAAGTCATAACGATAAATTAAAATTAGAGCGCTAATAAACCACTAGAATACAAAATTTCATTCAACAGAAGCAATGAGTCTTAGGGGGCATTATCCCTTGGTTTATTAAATATAAGATTAGATGTTTTCGCTGCTTTTACAACTACTAAGAAATTACTACAGCAACAAAACCACACGAGGCCAACATAGCCGAGCACGCTACTCCTACACTAAGATATAGTCAAAGCTTTGATCTTTACCCCCTCCAGGACGGTTCCATTTAAATATTTTCTTAAGGCCTCTTCCCCCATCATTTCATGAATGACCAGCCTTTTGCTTGACCTCAGATAGATGACTAAACAGTAAAATCTTTGGCAACCTGTAATACTTCATCCGTAAGAAGTGGCCCAGTTATCTTGATATTTCAAGATACTGAAATATCTAGAAATATCCGCTAGAAAGCGGGAACATATTTATAGAGCTTAATGTTTGATATACGGCCAGTCGAACGAGTACAAAGCATTGAGGTCTGGTTACAGTAGTTAGTGGCAATATCGTATACATTAGTTAGTTGCAACATCGCAAACTTACAGAACCGCGGCTTTAGATAAAGAGATAGATACGACTGAATATTTTAAAAATCCTCAACTAAGGTCAGTTTTTTTTTTTTTTTAATTAAAGGCGATAAATTGAAATTCCAAAGTTCTCTTTAGTTTCAGTCAGTGCTGCAACAAGTACTCCAAATTTTTACTTAAGTATCAAGTATTAAGTACTCATGGTTTTTTTACTTAAGTATCAAGTAATAAGTACTCTCTCAATTCTTACTTAAGTATCAAGTACATGCCAAAATTTTACTTAAGTAGTACTTCAAGTACTACTTCAAGTACTTACTCTATGTATTTTGACATAGCTATATATATATATATATATATCAAGCCCATGCTATTTTTTTGTTAAAGCCATTCTGAAGGCTTCTTAGCCCTTTCCCTTGCCTATAACATGTCACCCCCCGCCTTTCCTCTCCTAAAAATCTTAATCAAGAACCAGACTTTCAATTTTGTCGTTTTTAACCATTTTCTTCGTTTGGCAACACACCCAACAAAGTCCAAAAATAATCTGAACCGATTTTCAACACAACGGCTTGAAATGCAAAAGACTGTCAAAACAATAAAGTGCAGCAAAAAAAAACTTCTGGTGATCAGTGTTCAGTCAAATCTGGCGCGTTTGAAGAAATACAGGGTTATTTTGAAACGTTTGGGAGTGGTTGAAAAAATCGGGCAAATAGAAAAACAAACTTAGGATTGGCTTTAAAACAGATAAAAGGTAATAACGTAGTCCATTCTTCAATAAGCAAAAACCTTAGCAAAAAAAAAACAACAACACAAATTTAAAAGTAAGGAGTCAATTGAATCAGTTGCAGACTTTTTTAATTAGAGAAATCAAAGGTCAATAAAAAAAGAGCAGCGAAAATTCACATTTTCGGCAGCTAGCTGAAGGTCACTGGCTGTCAGCGTGCTGAAAGAAAGGACAGTACGAAAATGAAGTCTTGATTCATATGACTTCAGCTTTGCTGCACATATCAAAAACGTGATTAAAAGTGCAAATGCTAGTCTACTGACTTTAAACGGTATGCTTAGGTTCAGTACGAACACAGAGAGTATTAAGTATGCATACATAAAGTACGTCCGCCCCATTCTGGAATATACTTGCCCTGTTTGGGCGCCCTCAGCACTTAGAACAGCGTATCTTTGTCAGGAGCTTAAATTGGTTCAGAAGTGAGTGGTATCGATCATCTTGGGCCGCTGTAACATCCCCTACGAAAAGGTTCTGAAAGTGCTTGGACTGTCGTCACTCCAAAATCGGTATGAAACACTGATAATGAGTTTTGGAAAGTTCTTGCTTTCTAAATCTTAGAACCGTGACATTCTACTTGTTCAACCTCTACCATCAAGAACGAGAAAGCAAATAAGTTAGCTCCCGTTAAAGCAAGAACAAACTGATATAATTCGTTCGTCCCGGTTTTCGTCGATATGTACAATAAGAGTCAATGTTTATAGTTTGATTTATATTTACAAGTGTAGCTTAATTTTGAATATGTTTTAAAGAAACGCAAATCATCGGTAGCTGTCAAGTTTTGCTATTGAACCTGCCTACTATTACTACTATTTCGGTGACATTTATCACCCTCAGCGCCTTTCCAAGGAAACTGCCTCAAGTTTTCAAGTTACATTTCAGACGCGCAATGAAAATGTATGGCATCTACTTCCTACATGTCTGGTTTTCAATCAAGCAAGCCGCATGCTGCGTAGTCAATTCAGATGGTCAGTAAAACTCTCTACAAACGTATATTGGTAAATCACTGGCCTTTCTAGGAGTAGTTTTCACACCACGAAGTGTCAAAAACCATGAAATTAAATCGAAAATCTCCCGAGAAAAAAAGAATAAAAAAGTAGTCTTTCTCCGGGAATGGAATATTCGGTTTAAGGTTGGCTTCAGTATGGCTCATTTTGGAAAAGGATTATTTCGAGGCTTTGGGCGAGCCATGGGTAGAATTACAAATCATGAAATTATGAGACACAGACTAAAAAATCTTACAGCTTCACTACAGCTTTTCAATTTTGAAATAGAGACATTTTTTGCTTCTGATTTTCCAGATTATGGGTAAACTGTATGTAAGATAATAAGCCTTATTCTAGAAATTGGGAATCTACTGACTAAGACAGTCTAATTTTATTGACACATCCCAGGTAATCCCCTGTTTACTAGTAGTTCCAGGTCATTATTGAAAGCCGGCATCCAGGTATTTCTTTAGTACATATATCTGTTTTTCAGAAACTAAACACAACCCCGTGGTTAATACTTGAGCCGAGCGAATCAGGAGCTCTTCTTCACGTTTAACCCCACCTATTTGTATAAACGAACGTAAGAGGCCAATACCACAATAGCCTCTCTGTCAACTGAGAAATCTTTAACACTGAAAAATTTTAATGCAGAAGGAATAAGAAGTTGGCACATAACATTCAAATTTTTAGGCTCCTATTAGCTTTGAGAAGAACCAGGCTTTCGAGCCTGTGATCTGCCAAGGAGCTACGCCTTGGACAGAGAATCACTCCCCCCTTCGAAAAAAGACGCTCCACTGGTGCTGATGTAGGTGGTATGCAGTTGAACTTCCGAAAAACCAACTCCACCATAGGATAGTGTCTCAAAACTGACACATCTTGTCTAGAGTCACTTAGAAAACGCAAGACTTCAACTCTTGTTGTTTTCATTTCATCCGACTGAATAGTGGCTTCCTTTTCGTCAGACATTTCAAAGAAATTCTGTGGAGATCTCAGTAACTCAAATCCAACAATGTTTTTGCTGGTACTCTGTTTACTTCCTAATGCCTTGGCCTCGTTCACAAGCATTCTTACAACAGTCTCCTTGTCTTCATCTCTTACAAATTTATCTTTAAAATAGGGATGAGAACTGGTGGCCAGGTGGTAGTCAGCATAAAGAGATGGAGGTCTACAGAGGAATGGAAACCTTTGCTTAAGTCCTTCTAACAGGGTCCCAACCAGTGCCTTTGTATACTTGACAAAAAGCTGGAGCTTTTGCAGCTTTCTTTCCAGTGACCGAATAGTAGGGAAAATTATCCCGAAGAAAGCTTTGTCTTCTACCTGGAGCATGTCAAGGGCTATTGCTATAGGTTCCAGTACAGAGACATATTCGATTAGAAAGTCTATCTCATTTTGCTTAAATCTTGGTTTCTTTAGTACGTCGCAAACTGTGGTCAGTTTTACAGCTTTTGGCATTCAAGAATTCTTTTCAGTGCATCATATTCAGAGTTCCATCTTGTAGCATTAGGGCGAATCAACTTTTTCTCAAAAACATCCATGACAAGATCGCTATTCTTTGAGCTGTGGCTTAATGAATTCCACACTGACTGACACTTTGCTCTGACGTTTAACAGTGCTCTCCTGAAGTTAAGGTCTTTTTATAAGGCGTGCTTTGCATCAGTTGTTGCCAACAGGTTCAGCGTGTGGCTGCAACAGCGAAAATGCTGTGGCAAATACATCTCCAGCTCGTACTCAGACCCTTCACCTGTAAACTTATGAACATAGTCACTGTTGTCACTCATAGTTTCCGTTCCTGGTTTATTGTCAGAAGCTAAAGCGTGATTCACACTGCCACTATCTTCACATACAAGGGAAAAAGTTGTGGTAGCAGATTCACTTATGTTGACTGATGGTGACACTAAACCAACACGTCCATAAGTATAAAAAATTTTGTGCAAATCAGTTGTCTCGATATTATCTGGCTCTCCCTCTTGAAAATCAATGTCTGTATCCGAGTCACCTTCTTCAATCTGTGGCTCAATGGTAAGCTTTACATTTTGTTTGAATGCTTTTACAAAATTTGATGCATTGTCCATCACAATAGCTCTCACTTTTTCTAAATTGGTGTCCAAACCGTACTCTCGAAAAATGCTGAAGATCATTTCAGTTATTCTGTCAAACGTATGTGAACCTGTAAATCTTCTAACAGCAAGAATCATTGGCAAAAAATGATTATTGCCATCTAAGACATGAGCAGTAACAACCATGAAACTCCGGTTGCTGCTAGACCAGATATCGCAAGTTATTGTGACGTAATCGGTTTTCTCCAAAATTTCAGTAATTCTTTTCTTTGTATCGAACAGCGATTGGTCGATCTTTTTTGCTAACGTCTCTCTAGACATTATTGGGCCAACGTATGGATTGAGGCCTAAAATCATGCTTTTGAAAGCTTCACTATTCACAGTGCTTAATGGTCGCATATCCGCCACAATATAGTCCATGATCAACTGGTTAGCTTGTTCTTTCGTGCATCTTAACTTCTTTCCAAAGAATTCCCCCTTTACAGTTTCATTTTCATTTTCGTCTGATACATTTTCCCAAATTTCACTTTTTTTTCTTAAATTTATAGCATTAAACTCAGTGTATGCGGTGGGATGACCTGCCTGAAAATAAAAGATTCTATACACCAAGAACAACAGGTCTGGTGAAATCTAGCGGGATCCAATGCGGTGGTATTGTGTCAAATTCATTCCTGCAAATTCAGGTATTCAGACGAATCAGATTTCAGATTCGTCACTCCATCCATAAGTTATAGGCCCTGCTAAATTGAAGGCAAGGTCAACTTTCTTAAAACTTGAGACCGCTGCCCTCGCCCTCTTTGAAATAGGGTTTGTAATATCAGAATTCGGTATAATCCCTAATCTTAGGCATCTTTGGTCTAGCTTTCATTTGGATCCGTTGCTCCATTTGCAAGTTATACCAAATTAAACAAAAACCTCAATTTTTCAGAACTTAAAAACCACTCACCCTCGTTTTATTCGCGCTAGGGTTTTCATCTCAAAACTTTATGCGTCTCATGGTTTTGGGAATCTTTGGTTCAATTTTCATTGATATCCATCATTCCATTCACAAGTTACACTGAATTAAATGAAAAGCTCAATTTTTTTTAGCACTTAAAGCCACCTACCCCTCGCCCTAATTAAGCTAGGGTCTTCATCTCCAAGTACCATGTGTCCTATGGTATTTGGCATCTTTGGCTTATCTTTCATTGAGATCAATTACTTCATTCGCAAGTTAAACTGAGTTAAATGAAAAATAACTTTTTTACCACTTAAAGCCCCCTCCCCCTCCTCCTATTTGAGCTAGGGTCTTCATCTTCAAACTTAATGTGTCTTATGGTCTTAGGCACCTATAGTTCAATTTTAATCCAAATCCAACAGGCAGTTCTCTTGATTTCGCTATAATCGATTGCCCAGACGGATGGATAGACAGACGGATCCCAAAAACCTATCTTGATGGATTTTTTCCACCATCCAAAAGTTTACAAGATGACAAAAATTAAAAACTAATGGACAACAGTATTTAGGCAACATTTAGCACAAAACAAGGGATTTCAGCTCACTGACGACCAGTGAACTGTGAAATAATAACAAAAAAAATATTATATAACTTTTAAATAAAATTAAACTGAGAGATAATCATACTGTAATTTTTCTGTCATAAGCAATTACCTTATTTTACATCCAAAAATAGGACATGGAGTTATATGTGAATTTACTCTAAATCCAGAGGCAGACTTTGGCAGTTCAGACATAATGAGGATTGATTTTATCTTAAATTTTTGTCCACAAAATCTCTTGTGAGTCACAGCTTTAGTTGAACACCACCAATTCCCCATTAAGAGGTCGTTATCAGATTTTTTTTTGAAGAAATAAGCTGATTCTTAGATATAAATAAAGATTGGATCTATATAGCAGCTATGTAGACACTGTATCATGAAGAAGAGTGTGAAAAAAATGTTTTATGACACAAATACCATCTGTCTGAACGCAATATTTTCAGTCTGAATCTTCAGGAAATCTGCATAAACTGTAGGTGCAATTTGATAAGTTTTTACTCATAACAAGAGCTAATAGCTCATATGGCACTTGTGACGAGGCGAGAAGAGCCAAGAGCCAAGAGCTCATATGGTATGAGCTCCAGCAAAATTCTAAGAATCAATAGATTGATTTAAAAGGAAAATCAGAGACTTAATGCCGGTCAGGATTTAAAATAAGAACTCTGAGTCACGATGTACTTCTAACTATCAAATTCATTAAGATCTGATCACCCACTCATAAGTTATAAATACCTAATTTTTCCTCTCCCTTTAACCCCCAGATAGTCGAATCTGGCAAAACGACTTTATCAAGTCAATTTGTGCAGCTCCCTGACACGCAAACCAATTTTCATCGTCCTAGCACGAGGAGATGCACCAAACTTGCTAAATCACTGAACCCCTTTCCCCAACTCCCCTAAAGAGAGCAAATCTGGTATGGTTACGTCAATCACATATCAAGGACATTTGCTTATTCTAACCACCAAGCTTCATCCCAATTCCTCCACTACAAGTGTTTTCCAAGATTTCCCCCTCAAACTCCCCCAATGAAAAAAGATCTGTTCGGGATTTGAAATAAGAGCTCTGAGACATGAATTCCTTCGAAATCACCTATTCGTAAGATAAAAATACCCCAATTTTAATGTTTTCCAAAAATTCCGGTTTCCCCCTCCAACTCCCCCCAATGTCACAGAATCTGGTCAGAATTTGAAATTTGAGCTTTAAAGCTTAAGATCCTTCTAAATATCAAATTTCATTAAGATCTGGTCACCCTTTCGTAAGTTATAAATACCTCAATTTTTAAATCCCCCCCCCCCAAAAAAAAAAATTCCACCAAAGAGAGCAGATCCGGTCCGGTTATGTCAGTCACGTATCTTAGACAGAATTTTATTCTTCCCATCCAGTTTCATCCTGATCTCTCGGCTTTAAGTATTTTCTAAGATTTCTGGTCCCCCTAACTGCCCCCCCCCCCAATTATGCTTAATCCGGTTGAGATTTATAATAAGAGATCTCAGTTACGAGGTCCTTCTAAATATAAAGTTTCATGAAGATCCGATCACTCCTTCGTAAGCTAAAAATATATCATTTTTTAATTTTTCAGAATTAACCCTTCCCCCCCCCAATAGAGCGGATCCATTCCAATTATGTAAATCATGTATCTAAAACTTCTGCTTATTTTTCTCGACAAGTTTCATCCTAATCCCTCCAATCTAAGCGTTTTCCATGATTTTAGGTTCCCCCACCACAAACTGCCCCCAATGTCACCAAATCCGGTCGGGATTTAAAATGAGAGCTCTGAGACACAACATCATTCTAAATATCAAATTTCATTGATATCCGATCACCCGTTTGTAAGTTAAAAATACCTAATTTTTTCTAATTTTTCAGAATTAAACCCCCCCCCCACAACTACCCCAAAAAGAGCGGATCTGTTCTGGTTATGTCAATCATGTATCTAGGACTTGTGCTTATTATTTCCACCAATTTTCATCCCAATCCCTCCACTCTAAGTGTTTTCCAAGATTTTAGATTCCCCTTCCCAACTCCTCCCCCCCCCCAAATGTCATCAGATCCGGTCAGGATTTAAAATTAAGATTTGATCAACTGTTCATAAGTTAAAAATACTTCTATTTTTCTATTTTTTTCCGAATTAACAGGCCCCCTACTCCTCCTCCCAGATGGTCAATACCGGAAAAAGACTATTTCTAATTTAATCTGGTCTGGTCCCTGATACGCCTGCCAAATTTCATTGTCCTAGCTTACCTGGAAGTGCCTAAAGTAGCAAAACCAGGAACGACAGACAGACTGACCAACTTTGCAATTGCTATATGTTACTTGGTTAATACCAAGTGCCATAAAAAAAGGCATCGAGTGGTATGTTCATTTTATTGGTAAGTCATTTACATGAACTGTCATATTTTCTTTTAAAAATTTGTCATTTTTAAGAGCTCAAAAAGTGCTTCAGTTTGAATTTATGGTAGAAGCAATTATTATATTCATAAAGAGCATAAAAAAGGCATAGAGTGGTATGTTCACTTTATTAGCAAGTCAGTTAGGGTGAGACAACTGGTACTGGGACACATTGATCACTCTGCCTATTCTGGGACAGAAGCTTTGATTGGATTACAACATGTCCAATACTGGGACAAAAGAATTAATCTTGGACACTTAATGTATACATTTTTCTGGGTTGCTTCCAAAAAACCTGTTGTCTTTTGTCCCAGTATTGGACATGTTGCAATCCAACCAAAGATTCTGTCCCAGAATAGGCAGAGTGATTTAAGTGTCCCAGTACTGGTCATCTTACCCTACATGAACTGCCATAAATTTACCGCAAGCCTACTTTACGTATTTTTAGTTTCGTTGGAGGGAGATTTTAGAAAGTCAAAAAATTGATGCGCTTCTGTAATAATAACAAAGAAACAAAATGAGAAACTTGCTATATGCAGTAATACACACTTTAGAGCACTTGGAACGAAAGTTGACATTTACCAATGGGCCATCAGTCCCTGGAGTGATGGAGTGGCCCATTAATTGATGGAATAAGGCTAACTATGACACTAAAGAAAAAAGACACATGAGATAAATACAAATAGGAGTTATTTACCTTCAAATGCTTGTGGAAGTTGGTCGTTGCATGTATGTGTCCCTTTACAGTTTTGTTGGGGCAAAACTTGCAGGATGCATTCACAGACCCGTCTTGGTCAATTTCCCCCTTCACAGTAAAGTACCTCCCTTGGAGTATAAATGGAAGCTGTTTGGCCATGCTGACTTTTCAGTTTGAGATTATAAAAGGTCCTGATTCTTCTTTAAAGATGCTGTTGGGAATTCGGTTTATTCACCAACATCTATCCTCAACAACTTGTTATGGTTTTTGATAATAGATGTCTCTATTACGCAATGTCTTTTTGTACATTGCCAAAGCACACACACACACAAAAGTACTTGAAAAGTATTTGAAAAACAAGTACATTAAAAGTATCTTAAGTAATAAGTATTTCGTAATCTTACTTAAATATCAAGTAATGAGTACACCCTAGAGTTTTTACTTAAGTACAAGTACAAGTAATGGAAAATTTTACTTAAGTAGTACTTCAAGTAAAAGTACTTCAAATAAGTGACAGCACTGGTTTCAGTGACGTGAATTCATCAAAATCCAGAGGGGGGGGGGGGGCAAAGTTGGAGCCAATTTTCCCAAATGAAGTGAAAATGACAGTAAAAACTGAAAAATAAGTCATTTTGTACCGTTAAGGTACTTAGCCCTAGGAAACTTCACAAAGCCTAGACTTCAGCTTCTCAATTTTGCTAAATAAAAGCTCAGGAATATGTCTACATTATCTAGCGAAGGAGAGACACCCACCAAGCTTTCTGATGGTAAAGTGATTACTGTTAAAGAGGCATCTCAAGTTGATGCTCTCCATCAGTCAACTACAACCCACCCAAGCCCTTCCCAGGATTGAAATAAACCATTTCTTTTTTTTAGCTCTGCTTTGTAACTTTATTTATGATTTAATACTTTGTCTTGTGCTTTCATTTATACTGTTTTACATTATTCAGTGTATTGCACAAACCATTGATACCTCTTTCCTCCGGTTCTTTCTTTATTGTTTTGCCTTTTTCTTTATCTTGTTTTTGTCTTTGTCCCTGTACTTGTATGTTATTATTTTTTCCTTGAATTTTGTAATTTGTTATTGTTCTTTGTTCTTGCATATGTTTTCTCCTTTGTTACTCATATGTTTTGCCTTTATAGTTTCAATCCACCCTCTGCTTCTTCAGCTTGCTTGTATGAATATTATGTAAATTTGTAAAAATATTGCATGCATTTGTCATGTTTGGTATATCTGGGCGATTTCTCTTTTCTTTTGAATTCTTCTATTCTTAATTCGGTTATCTTTGATCAACCAAGTAGTGCTGGCAAACAGGGGGCACACCCATTTGACCCTCTTCTTGAATCTATGGTTAATACTAGCTGCAATTATCACACCATCATTGATTATTGTGATAAAACTATGCCCTCTCTCTCTTTAAATAGTAGCTTTAATGTATTTTGTTTGAATGTGCGTGCGATAAAGGATAAGTAGGATAGTCTGAAATCGTATTTGTGGTCTGAAATCTTTTGCCCTTTTGATGTAATAGGTTTAACAGAAACATGGTTATCTGATAATGAAAATTTAGCAGCTTAAGATATGCATGCTTATATCTGATATTGATTGAAAATCTGATACTGAATTTAGTAGACGGTCTGACCTTGAATCCTTGTTTACATCAGTGATGTCTAATAGTAGGATAGTTTATCCTCTTGTCATTGATCTGAAAAGCCAGTTTTCATGATATACTGTTTGTTTGTTTTACAAGCCCCCTCCTTTTCCAACACATCTGTTTTGCGATTGACTTGATCATCTTTCTTGTGTGGGGACTTTCTCTAAAAAAACATATTCGTGTTTTGTAGGATTTTAATTGTAATACGTTAAATGTTGGATCAAGTGACATATGTGACCATCTTTTTTATGTATCTTCTTCTTCTGGGCTACTTTCTTAATATTTTCCTTCTCGTTTTCACCCTACAAGAAATTATGTCACTTTAATAGATAATATTTTCATTTCTCATTCTCCTAATTTGAAGTTCACTTCTGGTCTTGTTTTCACTAATCTTTCTGATCGCTTCCATATTTATCTATCACTATTTCGGCCTAAAAAAGAGATTACTGTGGATGAGAAAGGTGAGTCTTCTTTAAGAACTTTCACAGACAAAGGAATTTCTAACTTAATACATAGTCTTCAGAGTAATGATTGGTCTACTGTTCTTGAAGCTAATGATGCTGAATGTGCAACTATTTATTTTTATGTCTTATGGGAACTCTGTTGGATAAGCATTTTCCTCTTAGAAAGAGCCAAGGAACAAAAAATCCTTAGCGAGTGCCTTCAATTCGTATTTCACCACACTTCCTTCTATTCTCATTCCACCCCAAAGTAGAGTAAGTAGTTTTCCCTTGGCAGAAAAGTATTTTTCCTTTCCCCATGCAGTGGTACTGAGATTTCTAGTATTATTTCTCAATTTCCAAGCAGTCGTTCAGTTGATAGTTTTGGTCTGAGGAATAATATCCTTAAACAAATTGGTCAGCTTGTTTCTAACTCCACTTTCTCCACCTTGTATGCACTTTCGGATGCAATAAATTTTTTACGTGTTAATCTGGACAAGGGCTTGTGTGTTTTTGGTATATTTCTTGACTTTTCAAAGGCCTTTGATATAGTTGACCACTCTGTTCTTTTGTCTAAAGTATCTTTATTTGGAGTGCGTGGAGTCCCACTAGAATGGTTAAGGTTTTATCTGTCAGGGAGATCTCAGTATGTTTCGGTTAATGGTACTTCTTCCTCTATTTTGTCTATACTGAAAGGTGTCCCACAAGACTGTGTGCTTAGACCACTTTTGTTTTTAATTTATATATGATTTTGTTGATGCTCTTCATCCCCATACTCACCCTATTCTTTTTGCTGATGAAAGTAACTTTTTCATTGCAGCAGAGGACCTGCCATCTGCCACTTCCATAGTCCAAGGTAAAGTAATAGGATAAAGTAAAG
>NC_088879.1:30324165-30336006 GCF_032884065.1 Artemia franciscana | reverse complement strand
TTATTGTATTTATGCATATAGAATTGCGATCATTTCCGTTTTCGTTTATAAGAAATTTGAAATCGCTAACGTTTTAAGACCGAAAATGCTCTGTGGCTTTTAGAGACAATTTTTTGTTATGTTAGGTTGAGTTTGCGGTAATTTTGCAAAAAAACTCAAAATGCATTTATTAGCAATAGTTTCATGACCCAAAAAAATTGTTCTGGTAATACCAACATTGACCACACATTCATTGAACCATGGTTCAATCTATACAAAAGGAGTAAGTTTGTTACTAGTAAGTATCTATTGTTAGTCTATAATTGGTGGTGAGAGTGTTAGGATTAAAAATGAGTGGATTTGAGGAACAAAAAATCATACAGAGTCTAGTAAATTTGAAAAATGTTTGATTCTAAATGATGATTTCTAGAGTATCTCTTCAAAGGGAAATATTTTCTCAAAAAATGCTTAACGATTTAATGAGAAATGAGTCTCCAGCTTTGCGCTATTGCATTATGTCGCGGCCAAGATGCACTTACTCAACTTAATGATACATTAATTGAAACAATACAAAATAATATTGTGGTTTTGCTCTTAACCACTAACTAGACGGCTATTTTTCAAAACAACAAGATATAAAACGAAAAATCCTGTATAAGCATATTTCGTGACGTCACTCTTTTTCCTCCTAGAAGACTTTCATTTTCCCCATTCAGTTAGTTTCTTTTTGGAATTAAGAGGGTCAACATCGAAAATTTCTTATACATGTTCATTTTGATAGGCAGCTGGTCATCCTGTGAAAATTGTACTTTTGTTGATGACTATAATGAAAAGTGAAGATTATGCAATCCATGTAAATTGCATAGAGGATACGCAGTGCAAATTAAAGAATGTAATTCCTGTCTTTAAGAGATTTGTGACTCTAAGATTATAGGTTTACTATGCTCCAATTGTCACTATTATAAACTTGGTCAATGAAAAAATACTTGCCCTGGTATGATTGCACAAAAACTTCAAAGTATGAGAAGCCGGATGCTTAGTCTGGATAGATAACATTATCCTTGCCACTTAAATTTCTTGCTTTAATAATACGATCTTTAAAACTGAGAACCTCACTTGAATCCTCATTGGGGACAATAATTTCATTCTCAAATGGATTGGTAATGTAAATTCTCTTCTTTTCTCTTGAAGAGCTGAAAGTGAAGCCATCCTTTTTTCCACTCACAATTTTCTGTTTTAAAACTCGACATAGCTCATATATATTGTTGTATTCCTCGTAGGGTATAGTAGCAAATGTGTAATCATCGGAGTCAAAATTTGCTACCAAGCCATCGTCACAGAGGTCAAAGGGTCTAACTTTAATCTTATATGTAAGATCTTTTCTCAGGATAACAAATGCATTTGTAAGAATTCAATCAACAAGAGTAACTTCATACCTTCCCTCGAATTTAATGGTTGGGGAGAGTTTTGTCCAAAAATCGCTTGTTTTAACCAAACCGTCATAAACATCAAAAAAAGGAAATAACACAAGAAAAGAAAGCAACACATAAGTACAACAAAATCAACAAGGAAAAGGATAAACAGAACAAACGGGTGAGCCCGTGATATGAGGTAAGCCGTCGATATGCTTTTGTCGATAACTTATCATGAAGCTCCTGTAGTTTTGCAGTTATTTCGGGAAGTTTTATTTTCGGATTGTCTCCAATTTCTATACGATAGAAGATAAAGCAGGTTTTTACAGTATTTATAGTAACATCTATGTAGTTTACATAAGTCACTCTTTTTCAGTAGAATAAAGGTCCCAGAAAGATAAAGTACAGAGTGATCACAAAAAACTGGAAACAAAGAAACCAGATCCTTTCAATTATACTTAGACCGGTTTGACACAATCTTAGAGTATCAAATCTTACTTTTTTACAAGCTTCAGACATTGCAGAATGGCGGAAGGACAAAATATTTATAAAACCATACCTTTATCTAATTTTTTTAATTTCTTTTCCAGGTCAGCTGCTTTGGAATCAAAACGCTTAGGTGCAAATAAATCAACTATTTAACCTTTAAAAAAATAATCATTTTTAGCCTATTTCATTCATGTAATCGTGTATTCAATTCAAATGTCTAAATCTTCTTAACTAATAGTTCGATTATATTTATTTTCCTTTTCAATTTCGCTTAAAAGCTTCTTCTTTTATTAGTAAATAATTTCATTAAACAAATTAGTTCCACTGTGAATCGACGGTATGGGTTTTATTTTCATACCAAAACATATTAGTAGGAGAACTTCGACTATAATCATCTGAAAATTATAGTAAATTTTTAACAGTAGTTGTTATACCTACATAATCAATCCTTTCAATATGTGTTCCATTGATAATATAGTTCATTATTTCTAAACAAATTACATCCATTATTTGTTAAAGTAGCTCCATCATTATTTTACATAATTCTTCCATCCAATCATGTTATTCTCACTTTTGCATAAATGTAAATATCACTTGGAAGAATCCAAGATTCCACATCTTTCAATATAAAATTATAATTTAGTTTTTTCATTCACATTGTTTTTTCATTAATTTATGTATATTCATATTTGGTTGTAGAATGATCGAAAATTTTTAAAATATCTTTTCAAATATCTTCCAATAAGGAGGAACAATTTGATTCACTGCAATTTATATACAGAAAAAATTGTTTTAATTGTTTTAAATACACTTTAAAAGATTTTCAAACAGTAGAGATGAAGCTTCGAATGTCACTGAGCGTGTCAGCAAGAGCATCACTGGTGATGTAGTTTTAGTCCCTTCACCAAAATCGTTGCATCTAATAAGGCTTTCTTCTGTTCATCAAGATGTTTTTTGAAACATCTCTTGTTATTTGAAACTATATTTTTTAGAAATCTCACATCATTTAATTCTCTTTGATTGTAATCTATCGAATCTTTTCCAGATTTAGACACTCTATTTTTGAAATAATTTCAGCCGAGGTTGAATCATATGTTTATATATTGCACGAAATTCGACTTTTATGTTTTTTTTATGGACGTCTTGAATAATTGAGAATTGACAATATTTTAATGAAAATACCAATCCCACTACCATACTGTCTTGTATACAATAAATATTTCTTATTGATCAACATTTATTATAGACAAATTTTATTAAATAATCTTATTAAACTTTTTCAAATCGAAAACATATTCAATGTTCTCTCCATTCAGATCAATTAATCTACACAATTGATCAGTTATAGTAATTTTGAATGTGTTGATATATTCTTTTCGATTTATTGGAAGATATGAATAAATATATTCGCAAATTTGATGGCAGGCCGTTAAGCCTCTACAAAACAAAAATCTTAATTTGTATTTCTTCTAAATTTGCACAAGGAGAAAATGTCACTTGAATAACATTCATCAACTTCCTTCTTGAATGTCAGTAGGTTTGTGGAGCATATTACTCTTTCTGGTAAGTTTTTCCAATGCTGAACCAATCGGTTGCAGAAAGTCCATCGGCCCATGTCCTTGTAAAAGCGTTCCGTACTCACTTTGTACTGATGTCCTCAGAGATGATTTTTTTTAACTGCACGATTCTCTGGACTGGTACATTATCATAGGCTCCATTGCAGAGCTTGTACATTTCAATAAGATCACCACGATGGAATCTATAGGCGAGGGTTGGGATTTCAAGCTTTCTAAGCCGCTCTTCGTAGGGAAGGAAGCGTAACCTGGGAGAGAATTTAGTTATCCTCCTCTGAACATTTTCGAGAGCATCCATTTCCTTGTTGTAGTATGGTCTTGTAGAACAATGTCCATGCTACTCAAGAATCGGGCGGACAAGGGACTTATAGAGCGTAGCAAGCACTTTCTCGTCCTCGCACGAGAAGTTTCTTCTGATCATACCAGCAATTTTGGAAGCCTTCTTGACGACAGCTTCATAGTGGCTACTGAAGTTCAGGTCAGAATCCACTAAGATGCCTAGGTCTCTTTCTTCTTTACTAAGAATGAGCGCAGCAGAACCAAGAGAGTATGAGGACGAAAAGTTTGTGGACCCAGAGTGAGGATATGACTTTTCTGGGTATTGATTTCCATGATCCACTTCTTCATCCAGTCATCGATTCGTTGGAGATCCGCCTACAGGTAGTGAATGTCTTCACTTGACGAGATGAAACGATAGAGCTTTGTGTTGTCCGCGTAGATAAGGATGTCAGATTCGATGTCCTCAACTAGGTCGTTGATCTAGAGATTAAACAGAAGGGGGCCGAGGATTGACCCCTGGGCTACTCCGCTAAGAACCTCCTCTTTGGTATTGCTCAGACTACCTACTACACAACCTGCTTTCTGCCAGTTAAGAAGTCCGTAATCCATTGAAGAAGGCTGGATGAGGACCCGGATGAGGAGAGATCGTATTTCCTGAGCTTCTGGACGAGACGCTTATGGGGAACTTTGTCAAAGGCTTTCTTGAGATCCAAGTATATGAGATCAATCTGGAACCCCTTGTCGATGTTTTTCTTCCAATCATCTGTGGCACAAAGCAGTTGGATTTCTGCAGATCGTTCCTTAAGAAAACCAAACTGCTTTTCGGAAAGCATTTTTTCTCGTTTTAAGTGTTCTAGGGTGTGGTCTACAATAAGAGACTCAAGTACTTTATACGTGATACAAGTGAGGCTTATCAGTCTGTAGTTTGATGGATCTTCTCGTTTCCCACCTTTGGATATTGGGACGACAATAGATTTTTTCCAAATAGCATGAAGCTTACTGAGTTTAAGAGACTTTCTGTAAATGTAGACTAGTGGTTCTGTTATTACCGTTGCAAGTTCTTTGAGCAGTTTTGGATGTAGATTGTCTGGGCCTGTGGACTTGCTTGGGTTGAATTCTCTGAGTCTCTTTAGAACATCGCTATGGATGATCTCTATCGGTCTTATCGAGTCGCTTAAACCCTAATTTGGTTCCTCGCGGCTAGAGTGGTCTTCGTTCTCAGGTTCCTGAGTAAAAACAGAAGAGAACTGGCTGTTGAGAGTATTTCCCTGGTCTGTTGGGTTGTGTACCAGCTTTTGTTTCACGGGATCGTAAAGAGATGAGACTCCACTTTTGTTATTCCTTTTGCTGTTCACGTATTTCCAGAAACTTTTTGGGTTTTCTTTCAAGGAGAAAGCTAATTTACGTTCTCTAAGCTTTCCTTCTGTTCTTGTTGTTTTCCGAACCCTGTTGCGGAGCCTCTTGAATGTTTTCTCTCGGTCGTTACTTTGTCGATTGCTTTTGTATTCTCTCTATGCTTTTTCTTTTGCTTTAATCAGTTCAATTTGGGCCTTAGGTAATGCAACACGGGTGTATTTCTTGTGCATAGGAATAATTTGTTCTTCCATTGAGGCTACAATCGTAGTGAACCTTGTGTAAATGGTGTCTAAGGACTCCAACCCACTGAATTCTTCAATCCAGTTGACATCCGAAAGCTCTCTTCTCATAGCAAAGTAATCTCCCTTGTAGTAGTTACGTTTCGGTGCCACACGTGTCCTCAAAACCTCCGTTTCCAGGCTAAACACAATTACCGAGTGATCCGACTTACCGATTGGTGACAACGGCTTAATATCTGATACCAGGTCTCCATCGCTTACCAGTTGCAAATCGAGGATACTTGGTGTATCAGATCCCCGCATCCTTGTTGGCTCAGATATTAGCTGCTCTAGAAAGTGTTCGTTAATAACGTCCAGGAATTTACTCGTCAAGCTTGCGGTGGATTATGTGGCGTATTGCCTATTCTGGTCTATCTCAGGAGATTGAAATCTCCTATTATAGCAAGCTTTTGATTGGTATTCTTAGCGAATGCTGCTATTTGCGAGAACAGAGCTTCGTCGGATGTGTTAGTGTTGTTGGGGCTACGATAACAGATCCCAAGAACAGTGTCGCTGGTCATTTTAGACTTAATGAAGATCCACAGACTTTCTTTGGGCTCAATCGTGTCGGTTAATATCGATATTGGAATTCACGTTGATGCGTTTTCGACAATAGCAGACTATCCCTCCACCTTTATTCTCTTCCAGATTTGGTTCATACAGATAATAATCTTCGATACTGAGCTCTGCGACGGTAGGTAAGTGTCTATAGTTTTTTGGTTTAACTTCTACTATTGCCACAATATCCGGATTTTCCAGTTTGATAACCTGCTTTGCTTCCTCCATTTTGTTTAAGAGAGAGTCAGCGTTGAAAAAGAGGCATTTTATATTTTTTCGGATTCATTTGTATGGCTTGGGTCTTTTCCTCGTCATTTTGGGGCTGTCGTTGGCTGGGACCATTTGATGGTCTCGCTTGTCGTCTCATTCTTTGGTTCCCGTTGGATCTGGGATTGGTGCTTCTAGTAACGTTAGAGTGTTGCTGTGCTTGCTGACCTTGGCTCGACTTTGCTTGACGCTGTTGTGCCAATTGTGCCCTTTGCATTGGTGTTCGATCAGGGTTTATGTAGACCTGGTTTCTTACAAGTTCGTTGGTCGATTTTCTTAGATTTGGCGCTGCGCTGAGAATCTTCTGTCGCTTCTTGATTGTGTCGATTGACTCCTTCAGTTTGACTACTAAGACGCGTGGCTTACTGCCAATTCTATAGGAATTGGAATTCTAATTCTATAGGAATTTTGTAAGAATATATTGTCTTTCTATAGGAATATCACAGAGTACCGTGTCAGGCTCTGTTTTTGGAGCAAAACCTTTAGGTCACATTAGAGGTTGTATTCCCATTAATAATTTAACTATCCACTAATGAGCAGTGAGTATGTATTTATCAGCATTTTTTGCAATATTGGGAACTTCAGTGCCTTCATTTTATTTACTACTTAGTTCAGATTCATTTTCAAATCCTAAAATAAAACATAAATCACCATTAAACCAAAATTTATAACTCTCTTTCAAAATAATAACAGATTTTTTTTTGCTAGATTGGATGATATACTGATTGGGCATCGAGCTAGAGATGAATTAAAATAAAGAGTTAAGAAATAATTTAAACGCTCTTCATCATGCAATCCATTGGGTATAACAAAGTTAACCCATTCATCCTTGTTTTTTTTCTGCATTCAATTTTTTTTTTTTAATTCATCACTAATATTAAACCCTGAATATCATAGTGTGCGTTGATTTAAAGCTATTTCATTATCAGCGTTTCTATCTAACTTGATCGGATTACTTGTATATCACTATTTGATTTCAATTTTGTTACCACTAGTAAAAGTCAAAACCATTTACGAGAAAAGTAGTTATCTTCATAAACTTTGAAATTCTGAAATAGTTGTTGTAATTAGTATTATAGTCATTTTCTTAATAATTTTATTCTTAAGTAATGAATCGAGCTGGTCAATAACTTCATTTCTCACTTCATCAGATGTATTTTCATCAGCTCTACTACCTAGAAAACCATATAATTTTTCAATCATATCATTTGCATTCATGTAAATGCCAGTTCCTTGCTGAGGTTGTATAACATCAAAATTATCTTTAATAACATTATAATCAAAATATAAAAAATATGTAATTATTAGCAGCAGAGTTCACAATGCAACCTATTTTCTTTGCAAAAGCTGCAATAGCTACAGGCTCATACATCTGACCATGCTCCATTGCATTTGTTTGGCGTTTCTGGGATACAGCAGCTGCCGAACTAATGAGCCCACAGTCTTCAACCGCCTTTTACAAACAGCACCAGCTACGGAAGCTGTAATTCTGTTTTTTCTGTATTCTATCCAGCTATTATGGATAGAATTTCTCTGAAGCCTAGTGGCTTTTTCGATACTGAGGATATCTGTTGTAGTACATTGGAGACGAGTCAAAAAATCTGTTTTTGCAATTTCGAGCGCACTGCAATCAAGATCCGGAGCAGTTGCGTTCGAGCCGTAGTTTTTGTCTGCTCCGGTTGGCTCCCTGATTTCTTTTGAAGGGAGTTTTGCGGAAGCATTAGTGAAAAGGCGCTTTTTAGCAGACAGTTTTTTACGTCGAGCAGTAGTCATGGCCCGCTTTTGTGCAAGATTTTTCAACTGCCTACTTGGTGTAGATCCTACAGTTCTTCGAAATATTTCAAGGCGAGCTGAGTGACCTTTCGTAAATCGGATTCCTGCTGCTTTAACACGGGTGGTATATCGCGCACTTTGGCTAACCATGATGTTTTTGCCACCTATAAGCCTTGCAACTATGCTCATAAAATATTCTGCCAGGTTGCTCGTGTGGTTTCCTATCAGTAGACGAGCCCTTCTGGTCAGCGTATCAAAGGCTGAATACACATGGCTAAGAAAGATGTTGCTAGGGGTGTCTTCAGGATTGACCTGTAGAACTTTCCCGGAGAACGAGCAGCGTGTAGGACAAAATCTATGGTCGCCACGGAAAAAATGTAGAGGAATTGCCTTCAGCGCACTGATGAGATCCTTCACGCTTTTCTTCTCTGTGGTGGCACATACAATTGCATTTCTGGCAAAATCACACATTTTCTTTATTATTGCGGCACTAAGAAATCTTCTGCATTCGGCATTTTCATGCTGCTTCTTATATAGTCTGTTTTTCAAGCATTTGCACGCATGATTAGCACACTCAATTTTTTCTACATTTCTGCCATATGGTACCCTTGCTATAATTTCAGAATGGGTACTTGAATCACCGTCGGCAACAAATCGAGTATATCTTAGATTGTGCATGGATGTTGCTATTTGGAATGCGTCAACTAATATATCTGACTCCATACCTGTACTGGGCCCCTGCCAGTTCATAAAACATGTATGTTCAGGAACAGATCTATTAACTTGATGCCTGTATTTCACGCAAGTACAGCAATATTTGTTCCTAATTCCTAGATTTAAGAGTTTCTTCGAATAGAAACCTATCACCACTCCACAGCCTGAGAGTGCACGATATCTATTCCCATAACTTTGTGTACACCAGCTTCCATCAACTATAACACATGTCTCTACAGCTCCATTTGGGTGAATTTTCTCACCTGCTTCCAGTGCCATCCTTCGCTCGGTTTTTCCATTTTCGATAACATAGTCATAGAAAACTTTTTCCAATTCTACGCAAATTTATTTCTCAAATTTCGTAAAGACTTTTTGAGACGGGGTATTTATTCCAATGGTAGAGAAAAGTTCTTGAACCTGGGCGTGAGTCATTCCACCATTTATTGCACCAACCACTACCTCTTTGTTGACACTTACTGTTCCTGTTTCTATTTTGTGTTTCTTTCTGATAGTATTCACACTATCAAAATCAGTCCTTTTCCGTTTTTTGACTACGGTTTTCGTTGAGTCTTTTCTTAAGCCTTCTAGGAGCAAGGGGTTTTTCTGTGTGAATTGTGGCTTCCTCATGACATGATTCGCATTTGAAGATGAGTCTTGAGCGCAATCCAGCTCTATGTTCTTTAGAAAACATCATATTTGAAACCAAATTGATGTCTTGGTACCTGTAAATAAAATGCTAATTGGTTGTGAGGAAGTAAAATAGTAAAGTAGCGATTTTATTGTTTTGGTAGAAAGGAAAGTGCTATAGATTCAAAAAGGATAGGCAGTATGTAGAGTAGTGAGCGATGTAGGGTAATTAAAATATGAAATAAAATACAAAATATAGCTAGAAATGGGCGAGAAGTGGAAATTACACGATCTAACCGAAAGTTTGTTGTATTTCATTGTCAGATTAAACCACCCAATTTTATTTATGTATGTAACCAAGCCAAAAACTGTCCTGGAACTACCAATCAGGAAAGCCAAGTATTTCAAAACTTTACAAAATCCTTTGGGGCATGACAGGAAATGCCCTCTAAACAGACCCGTGTCGATTTACCAAATTCCAACGGAAATTACTAACCAAATTCCAAGAAAAATTAAGTCTCACTTGACTCCCTAAAATCAAATTCAAAGTAAAAATCCGTGCCCCAAATTCAGTTGCATCTCAACTATCATTTATATTTTTATTCGAGTAATTCACAAAGTTCTTATTAGTACGATTAAAAATACCAATATGCTTTTATGAGTTACGAGGATCAAATTAGCTAGTTTATTCCTCAAATCCTTTAAAGCCTTTGCAGACATTCTTTCAGAACCTTTATCCGTACTTTTTAATGATTAGATAAAAAACAAGTATTTTAAATGAAAGTAAGGAGCAACATTAAAACTTAGAACGAACAGAAATTATCCCGTATATGAAAGAGGCTGTTTCCTCCTCAACGCCCCACTCTTTACGCTAAAGTTTGACTCTTTCTCTTAACTCTACTTTTTAAAACAGTAAAAAATTTAGCGTAAAGAGTGGGGCGTTGATGAGGAAGCAGCCCCTTTCATATACGAAGTAATTTCTGTTCGTTTTAAGTTTTAATGTCGCTCCTTACTTCTGTTAAAAAAACTGTTTTTTTTTTTTATTTAATTTCTGAACGTTTTTGAATCAATGCATGTTTTGATTTTGGCTCTCCGCAGATGAATAATTAAACCGAAATTTAAATATTTATTTTTTTGTCTAAAGTGCTTTCTCATAGTTTTGATCGAATGATTTTGAGAAAAAATGGAGCGGGGGAGGATGCCTAGTTGCCGTCTGATTTTTTGATTACTTAAAAAGGCAACTAAAAATTTTAATTTTTTATGAATCTTTTTATTAGTAAAAGATATACGTAACTTACAAATTAGCTTACGTAACTAACTTCTGTATTCTCATGTTTTTATTACGTATACGAAGGGGCTCACCCCCTCGTTAGTACCTCGCTCTTTACATTAAAGCTTAAATTTTGTCCCAATTTCTTAAGAATGACCCCTGAATCACAAAAGCCGTAGAATAAATAGTTGAAATTACTAAAAATACTTTAGCGTAAAGAGCGAGGTATTAGGAGGAGGTGAGCCTATCGTATGCTTAATAATTTCTGTTCGTTTTAAGCTTTAATGCTTCTCCTTACTTTCAGTTGAAAAAAGCTTTTTCATATTTATTTTTTCATCATTTGTTTTTTAAATAATACTAGAAAATCCTGGGCTCCCTTCATGAAAATTTTCTTCCCCCATGACAAATTCCTCCAAGGAAAGTTCCCCCAACATATCCCCCTCTTCTTCGAGTTACGAGTTTGGAAAATAAGGGGAAACACCCCTAAACGTCATAGTATATTTTTTTATTTTTCAAAATGACAAGTTTTTTTTTTTTTAAATGGAGAGTTGTGAGACAGAGTCGAACTTTAGCGTAGAAAGCAAGGCGTTGAGAAGGGAACAGCCCCTATCATATGCGGAGTAATTTCTGTTCGTTTTAAGTTTTAATGTTGCTCCTTACTTTCAGTTGAAAAAACTTGTTTTATTTTTATTTATTTCAGAATAACGAGACTCATTTTTTCCGCCGATTGATTAGCTTTCGTAATAAATAAATACAGAAGTAAAAAGTGGGGCTATTTCAAAATGTAATAAGGAAATATATAATGGGCTATAAAATGTCACTTAAAGAGGGGCGAGGGTGGGGTATAGCAAAGCATTCGCTCTTGGGAATAGTATAAGTAGCTACTTATGGTTGTTTTAAGTTCTTTTCTGAATTTTTAGGCCTCCCTTCAAATGTGCCCCTCTCCTTATTTCTTACCAAAAATATAATTTAAAAGATCTACTGTTTAATACTGTAAAAACTTTAGCGTAAAGAGCGGGGCGTGGAGGAGGGAACAGCCCCTTTCATATACTGGGTAATTTCTGTCCGTTTTAAGTTTTAATGTTACTCCTTCCTTTCATTTAAAAAAAATCGTTTTTTATTTAATTTCTGAACGTTTTTTTAGTTAATCCATGTTTTGATTTCGGCTCAGCGCAGATGAATAATTAAAACGAAATTTGAATTTTTATTTTTTTGGCTAAACGGCTTTCTCATAATTTTGATCGAACGATTTTGAGAAAAATGAG
>NC_088879.1:30287512-30324065 GCF_032884065.1 Artemia franciscana | reverse complement strand
AAACAATTCAAAACTTACTTTCTTCATTGAAAAATCTCCCAGGACAGTCATACCTAGATTCGTTAATTCTGATATTGTTTCCCAGGACCCAACGGGTTTCTGGGTTTAAGATACCCCTCTGATGACCTAAAAGAAGTCAAATTCTGAAATTTATTAAGGAATATATTGCTCCCACTTCCCCTTAAAATAAAACTTTATTGCCTAATAAATAACCAGGCTATATCTAGTTGACTAGTCTAATAAAAATTTACACAATCCAGGGATGGAATGTGTCATATTCGTGCCATTGCTGCAAAACTGTACATTTTTCATGAATTTTGTCTTCCAGGTGAGGGGCTGAGTGTGACACCTCCCTTTGCCCCCTGTTGCTTCAAAACAATCTCAGTGAAACGTTCCTCCTGTGTAGGAATATTTGCGAATAATAGTAATTACTATTCAGAATCAAAATAGCTTTAGCTTAAATTTTTCTGAAATACAAATTTGATCAACACACTCTGTGCCTGGTGGTAAGTTGGGGCATGATCTTGAACGGTGCTCGCCGTCTGAAATATATTTTTTGATAATCAGTTTTGGTTGATAATGGCTGAAACCCTTGATCCATTAGCAATTTTAACGAAATGAGGTCGCATGTAGAATGAAAGGGGTATTTGCGCCCATCCCGCCATCATTTTTGGTTAACATTGGTTAAAACTCTAAAACACACCGTATTATCAATTTTAGCAAGATGAGGTCAATGAGAGGGGTATTTGCGCCCATCCCACAATCAAAAGTGTAAAAATATTACTAAATTACTACTAACATTACGCTGTAGCGCCAACATACCTATGGCTCACACAGCTGCAAACTTCCGCCATCTCAACTTATTTAAAGCTTCCCTCTTTGCTCCCTCCCAAGAAGTCCAAGTTCCCTTTAAATCCATGGTTTCCCAATTTACAAGAGGTTCAATCAATTTTCCTTATCAGAAGAAGAATATCAGGCTCACCATCCAATTCTGGTTTACTACTACAACTTTATTGTTTTAAAAAGTAGAGTTGTGAGTAAGAGTAAAAACCTTAGTGTAAAGAGTGAGGGGTGGAAGAGGAGACAACCCCTTTAATATACTGAATAATTTCTGTTCGTTTGACGTTTTAATGTCGCTGCTTACTTGCAGTTAAAAAATCAGTTTTTTTTTATTTAATCAGCATAAAAAGCCAATATTGTCAGAGTAGCAATTGTTATAAGAATCCAATTTTTTGTTTTGGTGACTATTGGTCCAAGTCACTTTTTACTTTCAGTTTTTTTTTTTACCACAAACTATTTGATAAGATTCTCTTATGACGAAATTTTTTTTGGGCCTTTTCATTTTATTTAGTTCAATAGGACAATGAAAACAAAGAGGGTTAATTTGACAGCTTGGTAGTAAGTTTAAATTTTGTTTTTCTTACGCTATTCTATTTTTATGGCACTTGGTATTTACCAAGTGACATGTAGCGATCGCAAATTCTGTCGGTCTGTCGGTCCCAGTTTTGCTAGTTTAGGCACTTCCATGCCCGATGTTCCCGTTTTCCCGATTCAACCATTTGGGGGGGGGGAGTGGGGGGGGGGGCGGTTAATTCAGAAAAATTAGAATAATAAGGTATTTTTAACTTACGAACGAGTGATTAGATCTTAATAAAAAAAATTATATAGAAGGATATCGTGTCTCAGAGCTCTTATTTTAAATCCCCACCGGATCCAGTGACATTGGGGGAGTTGGAGGGGGAAACCTAAAATCTTGGAAAAGACTTAGAGTGGAGGGATCGGGATGAAACTTGGTGGGAACAATAAGCACAGGTCCTAGATACGTGATTGACATATCGGAACGGAGAAAAACGGAGAATTGAAAGTGAGAAAAATACCGTGCAGCTGAGAATCTTGCTACATCCATGAATCAATAAGTCACTCCACCGGCCAAGCCTTCGTATGCAGTTATCCTCAAGAAGCCCCCCTTAGACCTTAAAAAGCAAGAACCCCGTAAGGCTTATCTGGAGCATATATGTGGAGAAGCTAGTGGGAATATAATCGAGCTTCGTCCCAGTAGAGACGCCTGGAAAGTAGTCACAAAGGATAAAAATGGTGCCGAATCTATTATGTCATGCATAACCGAGAATAGCTCTGAAGTTGAGCCTAAGCTCCAATGCCCTCCTTTTTCGGTATTATCCGTTATGTTCCAGAAGACCTGAACGAAAGTAGCCTATGAGATCTGATTGCCAACTGTTTGAAAGCAACTCAAATCCTAAACACCCGTTCGTTTAAGCTTCTTTTTGAGTATAAAGAGGACCTCGAGTCTTCTATTCGCTTTCCGCCCATCATAGGGTACGAAAGACTCCCCATTAGTATATTAAAACGCTTGCCACCCCAATGCTTCTCTTGCCAGTCATAAGGTCATTTTGCGTCTGGGTGCTCAGGTACCCGAAAATGTTCCAGGTGTGGTGAGGCTGGTAACTCCACAACCAAAGATAATCCTTGTACCAAGGCACTCAAGTGTGCTCTTTGCAACTCCTCCGACTACCCATGCTACAGTTTTAAATGTCCTGTCGCTCAGTCTCTCCTAAAGAATTCAAATGCCGGAAGAAACAATAAAAATGGAATCGTGGAACATCAATGCGAAAGCTCTACCGAAACATCACCTACAGTCTGAACTTTGCTTGCTGTTTGACGTGGTAGGTCTCCAGGAACACTTCTTGTCAAGCGATAGTCGTCAACTTTTGGAGTTTACGTCTTCTCATAATCTGTTTTTCCACCATGCTAAGTCCACTCGCGGTAGGCCAAGTAGGAAATAGCTACTTGGTAATCTAGTTGCTAAGTCTGACAGTTTCCTTTGTGGTTAAAGTTTCGAATGTGCTCATATTCGTAGTTTATTTTCCTGCTAACTACCGTAATGATATATCTGAGAGGAAGTTCTCTCTCACATGTACATCTATTGCCAAGCTAGTATCAAAATATGAAGATGAAGGCCTAAGTTGTCTCTTGTTTGGTGACTTTAACTGTGAACTGTCTGACCCTGAAAACAATAGATCTCAGATCTTACCCCATGCTTGTCCAAATCTTACCTATGTTGAAAATGATCGCGATTTTACGTACATCCATCAACCTGGCTCCGTGTCTCAGTTGGACTTTTTCCATTGTTCTTTTATCATTAAACCCACCTCTAATAGTACGGTTCTTCTTGATTACTCCATATCCGACTACATGCCGATCTGTAATTCTTTTCAAATAAAGCCCTTGCAGCAAACTTCATCCACAAATTCCCCACATACATGATTGTTCAGCCTCAACTGGGAAGCTGCTAACATCCATTCCAACCAGAGTTCATGTGACTATATACTGTCGAAGATCCAAATTCCCTTCGCACTTCTCTGTTTCCCGAACATGACAGTAGACTCGGAAAAAACCATCCTACTAAACATCTACTGTTCTGAGATAACGCATCTGATAACAACATCCATCTGAGGTTACTGAAAGAAGTTGCAAGCATCATTGCTGCACCCCTTACAAACATCTTCCAGTCTTTGCTTGACTCCAGCATTATTCCATCTGATTGGAAAGAGAAACACATGGCTCTCATTTTCAAGAAGGGGGACAAATCCAGAGCAGAGAACTACAGACCAATCAGCTAAATGTCTGCTGTTGCCAAGCTTCTTGAGAGAATCATGAATGATGCAATCCATATGATACTATCTAATAACCAACATGGATTCCATTGCAACAAGTCAGTGGATACCAATCTACTTGAAACTTATAGCATCATCACCAAGCTCCTTGACACTTGACTAATGGTAGATGTCACTTGCGCCGTCTGGCTAGCAAAACATCTTACCACAGTTTAGCTTTATATTTGTGGGCGAAAGCTGTTTTTTCATGGTGAAAATGATATTGACTTATACAGCTTTTTCTGCTCTATTTTTGAGCACTAGAACCACTCTTGTTGAAGCCGTCACTGTGCCAAAAACTGACATAGTAAAGTTGCATATCCTTTCCACTTTTTTGATGCCATCTATCTTAACTACGCCAAGTACATTGCACTTACTACAAGAAGTCACAGATGGCACATCGTCCACCAGTGGAAACAAACCAACACAAAGGAGACTTGGATGCCGGGCAGGGGAAAATGAAAGGAGAAGGCATACAGGGTGCACTATTTCGGTACTAATGACAAACCATGACAATTGTGATTCGCCAAAACAAGTGTTTGAGCAAAACCTGGTGAAAATCAAGATATCCACAACATCTAAAATACCCAGTCTAAAGAGATTTGACCAAACCCCCCTGTGCCACATCCAGGACCTAACCGTCTGTTCTTAAGCCGATCATGTCCCATAGGCCCACCATGCCTAATTTCCTCTTGGCTAACTGTCAATCCCTTTTTAAAAGATGGAAGACTTTGAAGTCCCGCTCCATAGCAGAAACATAGCTGCTGCTACTGTGACAGAAACTTGGAACCTCAATGACACTACAAGACGGATTGCTGGATACAACTCATTTCTAAGTACTCAAAATAGTCGAGGTGACAACAAGCTCAGTGATAGTGTAGGAATCAATGTGAGGAAAGACATTTCGTGTAAACTCCTACCTGAACTCACAAATCCAGATCATGAGGTTATATGGGTAATGTGCAAAATCGCGGGCTTGTCTCGTCGATTTTCATGCGTGATAACGTCATCTGTATATTACCCTGAAAGCACACAAAACAGGCGTGACCTAGTTTTCTACCTCTAAACAGCGATTGATTGTGAAGATTCCCACTCACTTGTCTGGCAGTACCCTCAATCTGATTCATACAAACACTGAGGATCGATAAAACCCAGAATTTTCAGAGCTAAAAGCAGAGAAAAAGCAACTAGTAACTGAAAATTTAGGTAAAATGTTGTTTTGTCAAAATTTCAATAGGTGCACATGTCCAGTCATGTAGGCAAATTTCAAAACCCCCTAGAGGGAGGAGTGGAGGTGGGTACTTTAAAATAACTTCCCATGACCTACTTTAGCCTGTAGACCCATCCCTGAGAGTTTCATTTCCCTAATCTAAACCCTTTCCGAGATAGCAAGTCAATTAACTAGAAGTTTACCCAACTTTTTGCCAAAACTCTATTGAGAATAGACCTGTAAGTAGCCTAGGCAGAATTCAAAGACTTTGAAATCAGAAGAGGGCTAGAATAGTAGTCGTCTCTATAAAATATACGGTCTAAAAGTATAAGATAGACGGTCTCTATTAAAAGTAAAAAGATTTTCAAAAGAAAGGGTGAGCAGGCCATTAAAATATTTATACGAGAAAATCGCAACTGGGTAATAAACAGAGGGTTCGAATTATTACATATACACCACACCTGTAAAAGCATAGAACATGCTTCCACAAGAACAGACATGCAGGAGCTTCCTTGGGCCTTTCAAAACAAAACAAAAAAGATTTAAAGACATGCTTAGTCAAATGGAAAAAAGTTAACAATACTTTTAAAAAATTTAGGGTTACGTTATTTCTTTTAATATTAATTGAGTTGTTTTCTTAATTTTATTAATCTGAATAGGTGAAGTGATTCTACCTCCAGGGAGGAGCAAAATTATCAAGGTAAAAAACACATTGAGGAGTGGTGTGGTTATTTTAAAGAATGAACAGGAGTATCTTTTGCTTATGGGTCCCAACGTAAATTTTGTTGTAGAAGAGTCTATTTTATGTTTGCAAAGTTTTTGTTTATTTTTAAATCAAGCCAAACCGAGACTTGAGAAAAAAAAACTTAGAAAAGGAATTGAGCCGGAAAACCCTTTGTCTGAATTGACAGGGACTTCAAAAAATTCCAATTAGCCAAGATGAAAATGAGTTAATTGACTTATAATATTTCTGAAGAGTCCAAACCAAAGGTCAAAAAATAAGTGACACCTAAAAACGAGTGTAAAACATTTCTACTCCTATTGCCTTGAAAATAAATCTTGAAGTATAGATTCATGAAAGTCAAAAAGAGTCGCATTTATTATTATTATAATTTTGCTTTATCGGCTTGAACCTTACAGGGTGCAACTAACTGGATCATAAGGGCCCCAAGGAAGATAAACAAGAGCTAAGAGCTCATATGGCACTTGTGACGAGGTCGAAAGAACCAACAGCCGAGAACTCACACATGGTAGGAGCTCTAGCAAAATTATAAGAATCAATAGATTGCTTTAAAAGGATGATCAGAGGCTTAATGTCGGTCGGGATTTAAAATAAGAGCTCTGAGTCACGAAGTCCTTCTAAATATGAAATTCATTAAGATCCGATCACCCACTCGTAAGTTAAAAATACCTCAATTTTTTTAATTTTCCTCCCCCTTCAGCCCCCCAGATGGTCGAATCGGGGAAAACGACTTTAACAAGTCTACCTGATTATTTGTATAAACATACATTATTATTTTTTTTTATTATTGATTATTGATATATACAAATGATAAATTTGTATAGTCTAATCTACTAATATTTGTCTACCTGACACGCCTACCAATTTTCATCATCTAGCATGTCCAGAAGCACCAAACTCAACAAAACACTGAACCCCACCACCTAACTCCACCAAAGAGAGCGGATCCAGTCCGGTTACGTCAATCACGTATCTACGACCTTTATAAGCGTTTTCCAGGATTTCCAGTTTCCCCCTCCAGCTCCCCCCAATGGCAAAAGATCTGGTCGGGATTTAAAATAAGAGCTCTAAGACACGAGTTCCTTCTAAATATCAAATTTCATTAAGATCCGGTCACCCGTTCTGAAGTTAAAAATACCTCAATTTTTCTGACTTTTCCCAAATTAACAACCTCCAGCTCCCTCAAAGAGAACGGATCCGTACCAATTATGACAATCTCGTATCTATAACTTGTGTTTATTCTTCCCACTAAGTTTCATCCCGATCTCTCCACTCTAAGGGTTTTCCAAGATTTCCGGTTTCTAAGATTTCTGTTTCCCCCCTCCAGCCCTCTATGTCCCCGGATCCGATTTGAATTGAAAATAGAGCATCTGAGACATGAGATTCTTCTATATATTAAGTTTCATTAAGATCCGATCACTCATTCGTAAGAAATCTCGATTTTCACGTTTTCCAAGAATTTTGGTTTTCCCCCCCAACTCAATGTCACCGGATCTGGTTGAGATTTAAAATGAGAGTTCTAAAACACAAGATCCTTCTAAATATAAAATTTCATTAAGATCTGATCACCCGTTTGTAAGTTACAAATACCTCATTTTTTCTAATTTCTTCGAATCACCCCCCCCCCCCCTCCACTTCCACCAAAGAGAGCGGATCCGGTCCGGTTATGTCAGTCACCTATCTTGGACTTGTGCTTATTCTTTCCACCAAGTATCATCCTGATCTCTCTGCTTTAAGCATTTTCCAAGATTTCCGGTGCCACCCACCCCTCCTGATGAAACTGGATCCGGTCGGGATTTAAAATGAGAGATCTGAGTCTCGAGGTCCTTCTAAATATAAAATTTCATTAAGATACGATCTTTCTTTCGTAAGTCAAAATTACCTCATTTTTTCTAATTTTTTAGTATTAACCATCCCCCCCCAACTCCCCCAAAGAGAACAGATCCATTCCGGTTATGTCAATCCCATATCTAGGACTTGTGCTTATTTTTCCCAACAAGTTTCATCCCAATCCCTCCATTCTAAGCGTTTTCAAAGATTTTAGGTCCCCCCCCACTCCCCCCAATGTCAGCAAATCTGGTCGGGATTTAAAATAAGAGCTCTGAGACATGATATTCTTCCAAACTTCAAATTTCATTAAAATCCGATCACCTTTTCGTAAGTTAAAAATACCTAATTTTTTCTAATTTCCAGAATTAACCCCCCCCCCCCCAACTCCCCCAAACAGAGCAAATCTACATGACACCTAAAAAAAGGGTAATTTTTTTCCTGGCTTGTCTGAAAGCTAAAGCGCATGTAACTTGAACAAAGAAAGCATCAAAGAAGGCAACAAATTTAGAGAAAAAACATAATTGTACCAATTTCTTACAATGCATTACAATGCAAAAGAAATTGAAAACTCATGTTTCTCAAATCAGGTTGAAATACCTTTTGTCTCTGTCATGTGGACAGAGACAAGAAGACATCAATGAAAATAAATAAAAAATTGAAAAATTGACTGTATCAATTTTTGAGGCGAAAAAATCTTAAAAAGCTTGATATTAAAAATCGCTCAAATCATACTGAGCATGCAGACAAGGTCAAGCAGATCTTAATAAGAACAAAAAAGCGCTTATCAGCTTGTGATGCCTTGAAATAGGCATTTTTTTTTCTCTGATTGGCTAGAAAAAAGAACATGTAGAATGAGCCAAGGGGATTGCATTGAAGACAAAAAATTTGAAAGAATTTGGTTGATTAACGGATGCAAGAAATGCTCTTTATCAGTTGGCTTGGACATGCAGATATATTTAAGAGCTGACTCTTAATTTCTGAAAACGAGCATATTTTGTGAGCTTCGGTAAAAGAATTAAAGTTTAAACAATGTATCATATATGGAGCATTAGCTACAACTAAGTAAAAAACAAACACAAACACATAGCCAAAAAGTTTAAAATATGTTTTATATTAATAGTCATAATCACTAATCCTTCTTATTTGTTTCATTTGGTTTTTATGTTCCAAAAGTACCAGCAACATAAATATATGTTGTTCTCAGTAAACCACAAGTAACATTGTAACGTTAAAAACTGGGTTAGAGGGGCCCTTGTCATTCAGGATATCTTTGATTCTCCTAAAACAATAGCCCAGTCTTTACTCGTAATTTAGAAACAAATCAATTTTTTTTCTACAATCAAAAAGTATGTCTCTTTTTTTAATATATGTATATTCCATATCACACTCATTACTGATATCTTATATGAATTGTGACATTGCCACTCATAATTATTCACATTTCTACCTTGTATTAGGTCTTGTTTTATATAAAATGTAAAATGTTGTGTTTTAAATACAGCACAACTAGCATTTGAACATTGAAAGTGGGTGCTGAGAAAAACAGACACTTTTTGTTGAGGATAATTTTTCTTGTTTTAATTTACAAAAAAAAATACTTTATTTCCCATATTTATCGTCAAAAACCAATTCTTTTTTTTTAACATAAATATATATTCCATATCACAATCAATACAAACTGTTGAACTTTTATTTTACTGCTCAGAATCATCTCCTTTTTTCTATTTACTATTTGCCCTATGATGCCATTTAAAGTGTTCTGTCTTAAATTTTGTGTCTATAATTCATATTTATTAGCAGTCAAACTCATAAAATTGCTTTTCTCAGACTTTGCTTTTCTTTTGCTTTACATTTCTCAAGATAAGCGTTCTTGCAATACCACAGCTAGTCCACTCTTCTGTTTTAAACAACGTTCAGGTTACATAATAGATGTTGTAACATAAATGTTATGCATAAAATCTAGGTATGCAGTATTTGCTCTTTATCTGATATAAAAATTGATTTATGGTTGGTGTTCTGAAACTTTCAGAAACACTTTTTTGCTCATGTATAGATTATTCATGCAATGCTGAAAACTTTAGCTTATTTCAAGCAGAATTTAGCCATTCTAAAAATGAAAAGAAAGAAAAAGTGAATTTTCTGGCAGGGCGTTTGGGTCAATCTTACAAATGAAAAATCTTCCATCACACAGGTATGTATGATCTACATCTAATCTTTGTCAGAGCCTTTTACTCTCGATTTTCAAGAGACATCTCTTTTTTTTAACTAAGTTTGGCAAATAAAAAAGATTTCTGTTTACCAGAAAGAGCATCTAAAGGTGGTGCAGGAGCTTGTGGCTTTGATGCAGCCTTTGATGCACCAGGGGTCCACTTAACTGGATCACCAACTCTTCGGCCAACCTCTAATCCTCGCTTCAAAATCTCCAAATCCCGCAAGACCACAGTTCGTTTTTCTTCCTTTCCTTGCTTGTTTATTGTTTTTACTATTGGATTATTAACACGCACAATAGAGTAATCCTCAAGCTGTCGGCTTGTTACTAGGCCATTCAGCTGGGTAGCTAACATGGCGTAACCATATGAATATGTCCCATCACTTATGAGAGCTTGATACCTGAAATATTCCCATGTTAAGTAAAAAAGAGAAAAATTTGAAAAGTTTAAAAAAAGTTTAGTTGACAATAAGTACAGAGAGTTGTTTGTCTTCTTTTTGTTATTTGTGGTGTGGTGAAGGGATAATAAATGATTTACCTAGCAGAGAAGTTGGAAATGACAAAAAGGCTGTTCAAGCCATATCTTTGCAGTCTTTCTTTATGACAGGGAGTCAGGATGGGGGTGATGGGGGGTCCTTTTGGACTGAACTTAGAATTCTTCTCCCCCCTCCCCCCCCCAAAAAAAAAAACAAATACAGGTATAGACCATAGTTGACTCTTATTTTCTAATTTAGTAATATTGAGCAGAACAGTGAAGTTCGATCCTCAAAAATGAAAAGCCTAAAGAGAGCTAACATCCCATAGACCATAATAAGAACACTTGGCCTAGGCAAAGATATGACAAAATGAACTAAGAAAACAATAGCTATAAATGAAAGTTTCTGTCATAATGAGATTCATGTTGCTGTTTTCTATTTTTTTTTTTTTACAACGCACCCACTCAGGTCTTCCATCATCTTTTTTTCCTTTATTAAGGTTTTATGCACCTTTCAACAATAACTATCTACCTGTATCCATCTTCTTATTTCACACTGTTTTTTGAAGTTTACTATGATGGAGCTGTCTTCCTACTCCATGCAAAACAAACCAATTGCGTTTCCATGAAGCCTACAGAATTTTATAAGAAATCACCCTAAATTTCACTTTTATTATTTATCAATTTGGCTGTTCAACTTTTTAGGAAAAAAAAACTCTCTAAGGACAGAGGCACGTCCTCTTTTTATTTTTATTTGCCCTATTTCTGTAAGACATGTTTAATGTGTTTTGATTTAGTTCAGCATCCTCTGACCACTCCCTAAAAATGTCATCTTAATACCCTTAGCTTTAGTAGTAGTAGCAATACTAGCATGCAAATATTGCCTTTTGGTTAGTTCAAAACCCCACTTGACTAACCCCTGAAGTTTCAACTTCATACCCCAAACTGTTCAGGAACAGTTTGGAGTTTAGGACTAAAGTATTGGTGGAATACCTCTTTAATGACAAAATTGTTCCTGAAATTTTGGCCTTACTTAACTTTAGCAACAGTAGAAGTAGTAAGAGCAATACACAAATATTACCTAGGCTTTGTTCAATATCCCTCATGATAAGCCCAGTAAGTTTCAACTTCATGCTCCAAGCTATTCCTAAGATATTGCCAAAAATAAATCAGTTCAAAATAGGGATGAAACCTTTTTATTGACAGTGAACAGATATAAATTAGTCAACTGGATATTTCGAACACATATACAGTGTTCATCATCAGCAGTAAAACTAAAAGACATGAATAAAACACTGTATATGTGTTCGAAATATCCAGTTAAATAATTTTATATCTATTCACTGTCAATAAAAAGGTTTCATCCCTATTTTGAACTGTTTTACTTTCGTCATGGAAAGGCAGTGTGGTCTTCGAAGTTATATTGCCAGTTTGCCGTTTTGATTACGTGCATGCACACAGTGTGTTTTGATCCAGTTCAACTTCCCCTTAATATCCCCTTAAATTTCTATCTTCACATCTTTAGAAGCAGAAGTTACATTAGTAGTAGTAAAACTAGTACACACGTACCTTGCTTTACAGACAAGATACATTCCATGAAACTTGGCTGCCGAGCCGAAAAAGAAAAATTGAGTAAAGAAAAAACGGGTTTAATTTCTATAAAGCGGTGAACAAAAAAAGTATATAAACTAAACTTTAACTAAAAAATAAAAATACCCCGAATATTTCGGCCCCACGCCCGGGAGCCTTCCTCAACGGGAAATTTTTTTTTTAATTACAAACTGACAATTTAAGACTTTTAAGACATCATAAAAAAAATACCATGACAAATAAAATACCATATAAAAAAATATAAGCAATAAAATAAATAAGAACAACTCAAATTACAAAACAAAACTCCAGCACTGACGGTAATAACTTTAGAATAAAACTAAAGCAACTGTATATAATGAAACTTTCTTCAGCCACATTTGGTGTATAAATGGGGATCTATTAAAAATGAAAATTATAAATACTTGCAACAAAACAAAAGCAGGTCACCCAACCCCAAATCCAATCAAAATCTTACAGGTTAATGAAACAAAGTTATGAATTATAAATTGAATGGATTTTTTCATTTGCTATTTTAGCTGCAGTCTGTTGACTTCTTAAAGCATTGACCTTGCTTTGACTTTCGTTTGTAAGGTTATTACTTGTTTCAGGACAATTATGCAAATCAGTACTCGTTGAAGTTTTTGACTGGTCTTTAATTAAACTGTTATAAATTGAATTTATCTTAAAATCCCCTTCATCTCTATTAATACTAATACCCCATAGATAATCTTTTTTATTTCTATAATTTCTCTGAAACTTTGTAAAAGTCCTACAGACATATCAACAATTTTTGTCTGATCAAATAAAATATTGTGATGAGGAAAATTATATACGTGCTGCTATAGCGGATTCAAATGTTTCAGGTTTTTTATTCTGTCTTAGCGAGCAATCTATTGCATTTTTGTGTTGCTGTAGCCTATTTTGTAAATTCTGCTGTGGTCTACCTACATAAAATCTACCACAAGAGCATGGAATTTTGTATGCCCCCTGTTGTATATTTCTTAGAACTTTTATCTTTTCCATTATTTAGCCATGAACTTATATTTTGTCTTGATTTAAAAGCTGTTTTTTATTTTATTTTTTTAATTAATTTCTGTGACAACATTGGGATATAAGGCAAAGTTATGTAATTTGTTTTTTGATTTGATCAATTTTCTTCTAATATTATAGGTTCCAGTAACTATTTTTTTCCTTTTTTCAATTATTTGAGAAATCATATTTTCTACTAGAATATCCTTAATAAAAATTAATTCACTACTTATATATTCTGGTGAAGCTAATTTTAACACTTTATCAACTAAAGAAATAACTACCCCCTTTTTACTCGGATCAGGTGGTCATGCAATATTATTCATCTTGCCTTCTTGTCTATTTTGTTCTTCAGTGATTTATAACAGCCAGTGTTTGTGTTTATTCCTAGAGAAACTTTAGCACTACATTTGATGTCAGGATCACTTTCAAGGAAGATGTTTATTCGTTGTTTGAAATAAGAAAAATAGTCCAGTCAATTTTTTGATGTTGATCATTCAAAACGCATTTTATTTGAATAAAAAATACAGTTACATCTGTACATAGAATAATAACAGACTCCAAAAACCAGAAACAATCTATGAACAAAAATCAAACAGCTTCATGTTACATAATTCATGCAAATCAATTCAATTTATTTCTGACCCGTCAACAAAACAAAACAAATTATTCATGCATAAATAATTTTTTTTAATAGCCTTAAAATGAACAAATGGTAACCTGCAGATGATTGTTGTTATCATTTTTTCCTGGTAAGGATGGACCTGGCTTACAAAAATTGTCCAACGTTGTTTGTTTTGCCTTGTTGTCTATTTTGTTCTTCAGTGATTTATAGCAGCCAATGGATGAGTTAATTCCTTGAGAAACTTTAGCACTATGCCTCTTCATCAAATGCTAGTTCAGCTTGCAATAGAATGAGTTCCTCATACAAAAGGGGTTCCCAATCAGCTTTATCCAGATCAGGCATATGGCATTCATGTAAACCTTCCAAAAAAGCTTGCATCAAGATTGTGCTTGCACAAAATTGGTGAGATGTAGATATATTGATATACTTTTTTTTCATTATAGCAAAACATATTAGGCCATAAAAGTGTGCTCCAGTGCAGTCTGTTGTTCTGCATGTGGGAGCCACTTGCTTGTCTGTCTGTGTCCAGACTATTTGAATGGTCTGGTTATGGTTTAACCATGTTCCACCAGTCCTTTCACTGATTTCCCTGGCACCTCTTCCATGAACCAAGAGACTTGAAGGATTGGGGGAGGGGCTATAAGGATTTGGCAAGACAGGTACTCTGTTGACTTCCACAAGACATGTCCCAACCATTTCAGTTGGGTATCATTTGATTTTGAGGGATCATTCTCTTGATATCATGCATTCGTCACATATCCAACCTTGATATGTGGTCATGCAGATATATCCTTAGAATATTTTGCAGACAGGTATGCTTAAACACCTTCAATGCATTTTCATGCAGTTGTTTCACCAGCCAAGTTTTGGATCCATAGAGAAGGATGCTCTGAACCAAAGTCAAGTAGATTTGGAATAGGTGTGTTCACCAATTTTGCACTTGTTCCACAAATTTCCTGGGGGGGGGACAAAGACCATCTGTGCTTATTGTAATCACTGTTGGATATTAGGATCTGTAGATGCATCAATACAAAGCTAGAAGCCAAGATATTTGAAGTTGTCAATCTGATCCAACAGTAGTTGGTTCACAATTAGCAAAAAAGGCAATATGGCATATTCCAATAAACTTCGTCTTCCCTGTGCTGACTTTCAAGCCAGTGAAATATGCCCATGTCACCATGTCATTGAGCATAGTTTGGGCTTTTTCTGGACCTAAGAGGATTCCAACATCATAAGCATAATCGAGGTTTTATAGTAAAAGATTATGTCCAATCCAAATTCCAGAAGGAGAGGATATGGTATTCCCAAGCACCCACTCAACACAGTAGTTGAACAGTCAGAGACAGGATGTAGCCTTTTTTACTCCAAACTCAACCAAAAATTCCTTGGCCTTGTCTCCATATAAACTTAAACTTGACTCAATGATTCCTCATAGTATACCTTAAGTGTTTCTAAAAATTTCAAGGCTATTCTACCATTCTCTTGAATGTTCAAAAGTTTTTGGCAAGTGATTGAGTTGAAGATGGCAATTGAGTTGAACAATGGTTTATACATATTGTTAGTAAATTGCTAGTAAGAAAAGAAATATCAGAATCAGAGGCAAGCTGTATCATTCAAACTGCTGGATAATGAGGTAGTGCAAAAATATTGTCAATAAAGGAGCCAGTTTGGTTTTCACAATCTCATTTCTCCCTTACCCCTTGAAGCAGTTAATGAGAATAATCCCAAATATTTTTACCACAGTGTCAGTTAGACTTATTACACTGTAAATTTTGCCCTGAGTTTTATCAGCCGTCTTATAAAATGGGAGAGTAGTTATATATTCCAATCCTTGGGGAAGTATTATTCATCTACACTTCTTCAAGTATATTATAGAGCTCTTCAGCAGATATCCTAGGGCATTATTTGTAAGACCAGTTTTGCTCAGGACTGTGTAGTACTTTAAGTCTTTACAGATTAACCAAAAAATAATTTTTTCGGTTTTCCGAAAAAATAGGTCTTGTAATACTCAGCTTCTTGAGGTTACTTTGGATTTTCAACGTTTTGCCGATTTAGCTATACCCTTTGACTGCATTTACATCGACTTCTCGAAGGCATTCGACAAAGTCTCGATACCCACCCTTCTTAAAAAATGTGCAGCTTATAAATTGGGTAAAAAAACAATTGCATTTATTGCTGATTATCTAAATGGGCGAAATCAGCAGGTTGTTGTTGGTGAAGCTATGTCATCCTCAATTGATGTGTTAAGTGGAGTCCCCCAGGGTAGCTGCCTGGGTCCAATTTTATTTTGTTTATTTATTAATGATCTGCCTTCCTCTGTTCAGCATTCTACTGTCAAGATGTTCGCGGATGATGTAAAACTTTATCTACCAGTACGAGACCAAAACGATGTGCAACTTTTACAGGAGGATCTTGACTCTCTAACTTATTGGTGCAAATCTAATTCCATGTTCATAAACCCTTCTAAGTGTGTTGTTCTACACTATGCTCGTAAACTCCCACCTGTGCATACTTACCAGCTGTTTGGCATAAAAATCCCTTCAAACGAAATAGTGCGTGACCTTGGTGTTTACTTTGATACCCAATTGAAATTTGGTAAGATTGTTTCGGAAATTGTAAAGAATGCGAATTATCGTCTATAAGGAGAAGCTTTAGTAGGTTCAACCTTCGTAATTTCTTATTATTATACAAATCAATGGTCCGCCCTCTTCTTGAGTATAATACTTCTGTTTGGTTTCCATTAAGTCTAACAGATGAGCATAGGATAGAAAAGGTTCAGAGAAGGGCCACTAGATTGGTCCCATACCTTCAGCGCCTTTCTTATCTGCAGACTTTCTAGGCTTCAACTCCCGTCGTTGAAGTTTCGTAGACGTCACAATGACCTTGTAAATGTGTTTTGTATAATTAAAGGAGTGGATGATGTCAATCCAAATTTATTTTTTAAATTTAGCCATTATCACTCTACTCGTCAGCATGATTATAAATTATATCCCCCAAAACCACTGAAAAAAATTGGTCAATTATCTTTTGTTAGTAGAGTTGCCGGACCATGGAATGGTTTGCCTTTGGAGGTTGTCGAGGCAGAGAGTGTTCGAAATTTTAAGAGTGCATTAGTAAATACGCCTTTTTATTTAGACGCTTTTGTTGTGTAGTGTCGTTTTATTTAGAAGTTTTTGCTGTTTAATTTGTCGTTGCCAATTTACTTTAGATTAGTATTATGATTTTGTGTTTTTGCGACAAGCATTAATGCTTACCGCTATTGTAATAATAAATAAATAAATAAAAAACAAAATGTAGCCATCTATAATATTTACAATTTTTTTTGGAATAGCACTACTCTTTTCTTGCTGGTAGTTGATCAGGTTTGCAATCAGATCACTCATAAAATCACCAAAATATAAAAAATATAAATCAATAAACAAACAATAATACAGATGAACCTAAAATCTGACTACTACCTTCTTGAGTAGTACAAAAGGTGTAGTTCGGAATGAGATATGTCTCTAGAAAAAGTTTAAGGAAGTTTTTCTCATAAAATCTGAGGTGTCCTACATCAACCAAACCACACATGAAATAACAAAGAAGGGAATTGCCCTTGAAAACATTTGTTGAATTTGCATGGTTCTTAGCCATTTTGGTTCCTGCAATTGAGTCTAGTTGTTATCCATGAATCTCCTGTCTTCTCCCATTAGGGCAGCAAGAAACAACTTGAATATTCTAGTGCAAACTCCAGGCCATATGAGCACAAACTTATTTTATGGGAGGTTTTGTGTCATTCAGGGGAAATATGAGCAAAATGCAATCTTGCTTGCAGACTGTCTCCTGAAAACTAGAATAACAACACCAATTTATTCTTAATCAAGCATTTATTGACCTTTCCATTAAGTTTTTGGAGTAACCCTGCATTCTAATATTACTAGACAAGATAAAAAATTACAAGGGCAACCCCATGATCCAGAAGAGTTTACTGTAAAATAACAATAAAAAAAAAAGTTCTATTGAAAATATAGTTGAGTTGGCAAAATTGAGCAGACTATAGGCTATATTCAATCATGAGGGGAATAGTGTTGTAAAATTCAGCAGCACACTTTTCTGAGTCACAGAAGAAAGTATTTATGATTGCCATTGGGTAGTAAGCATTTATTAAAAAGGAACAGCATTAATTAAGGAAAGATTCCTTAATAGGGTCGAAAAAAATTTGCCACAGAGAAAAACAAGAGCTAATAGCTCATATTGCACTTGTGACAAGGTCAGAAGAGCCAAGAGCTCACATGGTATGAGCTCTAGCAAAATTCTAAGAATCAATAGATTGCTTTAAAAGGAAAATCAGAGGCTTAATGCCGACTTGGATTTAAAATAAGAGCTCTGAGTCACAAGGTCCTTCTAAATATCAAAATTCATTAAGATACAATCACCCACTCTAGGTTAAAAATTCCTTAATTTTTCCTCCCCCTTCAGCCCACCAGATGGTCAAATCAGGGAAAACGACTTTACCAAGTCAATTTGTGCAGCCCCCTGACACGCCTACCAATTTTTATCATCCTACCAAGTCCAGAAACACCATAATCACCAAAGCACGAACCCTACCACCTAACTCCCCCAAAGAGAGCAGATCCAGTCTGGCTAAATCAATCATGTATCAACAACATTTATAAGCGTTTTCCAAGATTTCCGGTTTCCCCCTTCAACTCCCCCCAATGTCTACCAGACCAGAAACAATCTGGTCGTGATTTGAAATAAGAAATCTGAGACATGAGTTCCTTCTAAATATTCATTAAAAGACCTCTGAGTCATGATATCCTTCTAAACATCAAATTTCATTAAGATCCAATCACTCCTTCATAAATTAAAAATACCTAATTTTTTTAATTCTTCAGAATTAACCCTCCTCCCCCCAACTCCCACGAAGAGAGCGGATCCGTTCCACTTATGTCAATCACGTAGCTAGGACTATCCCTCCACTCTAAGCGTTTTCCAAGATTTTAGGTTCCCCCTCCCAACTCCCCCCAATGTCACTGGATCCGGTCAGGATTTAAAATAAGAACTAAGAGACACAATATCCTTCTAAACATCAAATTTCATCAAGATCCAATCACTCCTTCATAAGTTAAAAATACCTCATTTTTTATTTTTTACAATTAAACCCTCCCCCCCCCCCTACTCCCCCAAAGAGAGCGGATCTGTTCCGGTTATTTCAATCATGTATCTAGGACTAATGATTATTTTTACCACCAAGTTTCATCCTGATCCCTCCACTAAGCATTTTCCAAGATTTTAAGTTCCCCTTCAGAACTCCCCCCAATGTCACTGGATCCGGTCTGTAAGTTAAAAATACCTCATTTTTTATAATTTTTAAGAATTAACCATCGCCCCCCAACTCTCCCAAAGAGAGCGAATCCATTCTGGTTATGTCAATCATGTATCTAGGGCTTGTGCTTATTTTACACACCAAGTTTTGTCCCAATCCTCCACTCTAAGCATTTTCCAAGATTTTAGGTTCCCCCTTGATTCCCCCCAATGTCACTGGATCCAGTCAGGATTTAAGATAAGAGCCCTGAGACATTATATCCTTCAAAACTTCAAATTTCATTAAGATCCGATCACTCCTTTTGAAGTTAGAAATACCTCATTTTTTTTTATTTTTCATAAATAACCCCCCCCCCCCCAACTCCCCTAAACAGCGCAGATCCATTCCGGTTATGTCAATCATGTATCTAGGACATCTGCTTATTTTTCCCACCAAGTTTCATCCTGATCCCTCCATTCTAAACATTTTCCAAGATTTTAGGTCCCCCCCCCCTCCAAATCCCCACAATGTCACCAGATCTGGTCGGGATTTAAATTTAGAACTCTGAGACACAATATCCTTCCAAAAATCAAATTTCATTAAGATCCCATCACCTAGTCCTAAGTCAAAATACTTCATTTTTTTCTGAATTAACCAACCCCCCACTCTCCCCAGATAGTCAAATCAGGAAAACAACTATTTCTAATTTAATCTGGTCTGGTCCCTGATACACCTGCCAAATTTAATTGTCCTGGAAGTGCCTAAAGCGTCCTGGAAGCTTACCTGGAAGTGCCTAAAGTTGCAAAACCAGGGAAGACCAACAAAATTTGCAATTACTATATGTCACTTGGTTAATACCAAGTGCCATAAAAATTGTAGCCTATGACTGAAGTGCATAAAAAGATATGATCAATGTGCAGAGTAGGGAGGGGGGCTCAAGAAGGATCCATGCTAAAACAAAAGAGGCATTTTCAGATTGCAATTTGGTGCTCTTTTTATGGTTGAAAGTGCTTTTAGTAAAATTCCATTTTAGGGACTTTAAACTACCAGAGGCAATACTATAGCACTGCCATGAAGACCATAAGGCTTCAATATTTTATTATTTATTTTCTCTTTTTACCCAGAGGCACTTCATATGAAAGGGTTGGTTGTATAAACTTTGGAGTGGGCTCATTTGATTGGAAATAACAAGTTCTGGTACCCACTATAAGAGTAAAAAATGACCAGAGGGCAACTAACCCCCATCCCACAGCCTTCCTTCCCTAAATAGATCCAAAAAATCTGAGATAGTCATTTTGTAAAAACAATAGTTCAAAAATCAGATAAAAAACCCAGGTTCAACACAAATCCCCAGGCACAGGGGCAGGCATTGAAAGTTATGCCTGTCTAAACTTTGGAGGGCTCAATTGATTGGAACCAGGGCAAGTGTTTTAAGTTATGCACTGGAGGCATATAAGGTTTTTATGTAAGGAGTGGTTGAATAAACTTCAAAGATGGCTCATATGATTGGAAATTGAAAATTCTAGTTTTCAAAAGTTATTGTGTTATTATATTAGTTATTATGAGTCAAAAGAGATCAGAGGGCATCTACCCTCCACCCCCTAAAAACACACACAAGTACACCCTTGGTTCCCCAAATGCATCCAATCAAGTTTGAGATTGTCAGTTTGTTTGAAATAGTCTAATGATTAGATAACAAAAACTTTTGGGTCAACATACTCCCTCCCCAGAACCTGGGGGAAGGGTTGTAACTTCTGCTTTGGGGGCTTTATGGATTGAAGTGGAAGTGGTAAATGTAAAGACATGCCTAAAAAAGTTGTCACTGGGACCTGATGATGCACATCCCACATAACCCCTATATGCATGGGTGGTAGCAAAGAGGAGAGATGCAATTACTAGCCAATCAGTACAACCTCTGCAGTTGGGAATCTACTAGAAGCAATTGTTAACACTACAATCCACAAAGACTTGACAACCAATAAATTATCAGGACCAGCAGTTCCAAGTTAATAATCATACAACTGGATTTGGCAAAGACATTTGACAAAATCTGTCATCAGGAAATCCTTGGATTGCTCCAAGCTGCAATTTAAGGTAATTAAAGACTTCATATAAAGCTCTAAGCAACTGAGGCAAATGAGGATGTGGTTGACAGGGTGTGCAATGCCTAACATATAGGAAATTAATAGTTACAATATTTGGTGAGGATGGATGGACATTTTCCTCATTGGCTCTTGTTAGAAATGGTGTACCCTGGTGCACTGTATTGGGTCTGACTCAATCTCTAAGCTGATGACTCAAAAACTTATCAATCATGCAGACATAGTGGAAAATACTCAGTCAACCTGACTGGACTTCAATGCATTCACTCACTGGACTAATATTTGGAAGCTTGAATTAAATGCATCAAAATGCAAGACTTTCCTTAAGGAGAATCATGCAAGACAAGACTAGAAACTGACTTTAGTATTTGAAAGGAGCAAAAAAACAGGCCTTAAGTTATGTAATCACTTTCTTCAAATCTGAATTTTTGAAAAATACTAAATTTCACTGGTTTTTTTTCTTTTCATTTTGATAGTCAACCAGTGGTGTAATTTTGCTGAAATCCTGGGAGGAGGGGAAAAGCTAGAGCCAATTTTCCCAAATAAAGGGAAAATGACACTGAAAAATGAGCTATACAGTATCACAAACGCAAAGATACACTAAAGAAACTGACCCATTTCTGCATATGCTTGAAATATGTATATACAACTTAGATTTGACAACATAAAAAAACACTGAATTTCAGCTGGGGGGGGGGCAAATATCATTTTTGAGATTCTAAGCCCTTAATCATCTTTGAGGGTCTGTAAAGGGCTTAAAGTTGAAATGGAAATGAAGGTAAAATTTTAGTTCAGCTACTTTTTGCTATCTTAGAAAGGGGCTAGGGTAGGACAACTTTCAGTAATGAATCTAGGGCCAAGAATATACTCAGGGAAGGTATTGCAAACCTTCTATGTTAACCCTCTTCTGATTTCTAAGTCTTAGAAATTTGCCTACTTGACAGGCTGACCTACTTCACCTATTGAAATTTTGAAAAAACAACATTTACCTTAATTTTTGGTTATCAGCTTCTTTATCTCTGGTTTTAGCTCTGAAAATACAATTCCTGTTGTTTCAGTAGAATTTTAAGCCATATCAATGGTTTTTAAAAAGTTTACAAAGCATATTTGCAGATCTGTGAAACCTCATAAATTAGGATTGAGCAAAGTTGTGAAGCTGAAAACAATTTTTCATACTTTATTTAGACAGGAGACCACTTGATGCCTTTTTTTGTTCTTTACAAATATAATAATTGCTTCTGCCGCAAATTAAAATCTAAGCACTTTTTGACCTAACCTTATTATGAATAATTTTAGCATTGAGAAAATGTAGCATTATTACCTTAAACTGCAGCTTGGAGCAATATAAGGATTTTCTAGCCTTGTGATGCTAGTGATTATCCTTGTGATTATTTTGTTGAAAATGAGTGATAACTTATACTTTAATTGAAAATTTGTCATTTTTTAAGAGCTCAAAAAGTGCTTAAATTTGAATTTGTGGCAGATGTAAATATTATCTTTGTAAAGAACATAAAAAAGGCATCAAGTTGTATGTTCACTTTATAGGTAAGTCAACTATATAAACTGCAAAAATTTTACCTAGGGTTGGGTATTGAACAGTCACTAAGTCACTTTGAGGCAAATGTTTAGTTTCATCACAAGCTGTCTGAACTGGGAACTATGCTGCAAAGCAGCATAGATCCCAGTTCCTGTTGCACTACTGACTGAGTAGGCTACTATATACTATAGTACTTAGAAATGCTAATTCTAGGGGTGCATCCATTTCTGGTTGACCCTCCTCCTCCATGGGGAAAACTAAAATGTGTAAAGTGGGCTTGCTTACAGGTAACATTACCTATAGAGCAAAGTGTATTAGTTCTTGAGCCCTGCAGGCAGCAGGGCAAGGTCTGTATTCTATATTTATTTAACAAACCTTGTTCAAGGTTTTTTTTATCACTCTTTGTTGAATAAATATGTGAGGCCCACTCTGTACAATTGCAAAAAAAAAATTTAACTTGCATGTCCCCCTTCTATCTAGCTGAGGAGCAGAAAAACTCAAATATAGGCTACCAAATGGACTATTTCCTTTCCTGTTGAAGCAGCATTAATGTTGTGAAATAGCCAGTTAGCATTTGTTGAATAAGACTAATAGGAAATTAAAAGCCCATACCCAGCTGTGTATCTATCCGTCAAGGGGAGGGTGACAAGAAGAAGCAGCACAGCCTAGCCTACTAGGCCAAAAGAAATATTTTTTGTCATACTTACCTTTCAGCTCCTGTTACACTACCAACTTTCTTGGTGGACAAAATTTGCAGAATAACAGCAGTTAGCTGTTTTCCCTCCATTAGGTCTTTGACAGCATTTGCTGTTAATTGAAGCTTTAGCATTTTCAATACTTTTGACAGCAAATTCAAAAACTTTCTAACATGCTGGTTTAGCCGCGTTCAATGAATCTGAAGAAGTGTCTGCTAATCTCGTATAATTAGATGGCAGTCACCAGGAGTAGAAAATATTACTGAAGGATGATGGAGGAGCTATTTTTGCAGATGACAATACTGCGTTTGTCATGGCGCGTGACACCTACCATATAAAGACCCTAATAACCCAGGTCATTGCAAAATTAGAAAAATGGTCCAAAGAAGCTGACTTAAAGTTTTCTGCAACAAAGACGAAGGCAATTGTTATCACTAGGAAAAGAATTGGAACCCTTCCGGATCTGTACTTAAGTGGCCACCCAGTTGAATATGTTAGTGAAGCAAAAATACTAGGTGTAGTGGTTGACAATAAACTTACCTGGAAACCCCATGTGATGTATCTTAAATATACATGTTTGAAAAGACTCAATGTTATGAAGAGTTTGGCCTATATGGCTAGAGGATTACCAGCAGAACTTTTGATCCAGTATTATATCAAATATGTATTGCCTAAAATGGAGTATTGCTCAACAATTTATGGAACAGCTTGTCACTCAACCATTGCAAGATTAGATGTAATCCAAAACTCAGCCATAAGAATTGCATTTGGAGCAAGAAAAACAACACCTGTTAGTTTCTTTCTATCAGAAAGTGGTCTAGCAGACCTGGAAACACGAAGAAAGATCAGATTTGTAAAATATGTACAGAGGATTTGGTCTTTAGAAAATAACCACCCAGTTAAGTCAAAAATCCTCAAACCTGGTCGCCAAGCAACTGCCAACACATCTAAAGCAAGAAATCAATCCAATTGTCTTGAAGCAGCATTAGAAATTTGTAAGAGTTATGGAATTGATAAAGTACTTTCCAAAATGTTAAGAGTTGGTGAAATAGGTGTCCCTCCACCATGGGAAACAGGATCAGTTCAAGATTAGAATTCAATATGGACCAAGATACTCCAGCGGACTTGGCATTCTGCATGATGATGGAAAAAAAGTACAAGGGATACCTTCCATTATTCACTGACGGATCAAAAGTAGATGAAATGAAGCATGTAGGAGCAGCGTTTTGGTGCCCTTTCAAAAATGTGTCCAAAAAATTCAAATTACCTCCAGAGAGCAGTGTATTCCTGGCAGAAGTGTACGCCATTAAGAAGGTGCTGGAGTTCATTGAGGAATCTGTTGAAGAGGACAAGGTTATCATTTGCTCTGATTCAAAAAGTGCTATTCAAGCAGTTGTAAATGCTAATACTATGGCAAAACCAAATAGAGATGTCCTTATATGTTACATTAAACTACAAGACATATTAAAAAAGAAGAAAGTAGTTATTCAGTGGATTCCCGCCCACATTGGGATCTCTGGAAATGAAATAGCAGATTTGAAGGCCAAATCCGCAGTTGAGTCAGGAACACTTGTAACCGACATGGACACTCCTTACGAAGTTATGATATTTGATAAAGTGATTAAAGAGATTGATCGTCAGGGTTTTAAAGAGAATAGAGATTTGACTGGGAATCTTTTTGTGACTATGAAAAAACAGAGAAATATAGAAACGAAGGTGTATAAAGGACTCACTAGATATGAAGCAAAGAAACTGTTTCGACTCCGATCACACCATGCTGGAGTTGGTTTTTACAAAGTAAAATTTTTGGGACAGAGTGAGGAATGTTCTAAGTGTGGTGCATCAGAAACTATAGAACACTTGATGATAATTTGCCGTGAAAGCGAACAAGAAAGACGTGAAATAACCGAATTTTTCAAACAGAAGAAAGTGCAGTCGAACCTATATATGTTATTGGGAGGATTTGATAGTAAAGAAGAAAATTGTATGATAGTTAGTCTTGTCATACAGTTTCTGACAAGAATTGCAAGATTAAAGGACATTTGAATTAAAGTTTCAGGAAATACGATTTCCTCCTACTATTTATTAAGAAGTGAGAATCGACTTGCCATAGAACGTCCTCTAGGCTGAACAGCAAGAGGGGAGTTAACGTCAACGTCAACGTAGAAAATATTACTGCAGTTATTGCGCGGTAACTGCCCATTTCTAACTGCAGTGGAGCCAATGGGAACGGCACAGTAAGCTGACTAGTAGTAGCGTCATTTTCGAATTAAATGCACGTGTTTAAATTTAAGGGATATTTTAATGCTGATTAGTATAATTTTTTTTATTCCTTCTGTTTCAGAGCATTTAGAGAGGTTCTAAGCCAACCATGGGCATTTGGCTGTCACAAATGATTTTGCTCAAATGAGCTGGTGAAAAATAAATAGATCATATACTTTTTCTCTTTTTTTTATTATTTCAAGACTAGAATATCACAAAACTAAGCATTCAAATAGCTTGATTGTATCTTAAGAATATACAATCCCTGATGGAGTTTTGTTGATACCTGTCTTAAATTGATTTGTCTAAATAAAATGGGCCTATAGCATTTGCAGGATAGTAGTGGGACAACTATGGCAAGTTTTTTTTTCAATGTTCTACTTTTTTTTAAATAATTATTGTTCTCTGGTCAAATTTGTGTTCCTTGCTAAGTGGTAGGCGCTCTGGGTTGGAATGCTTTGTCCAAGGGGTACATGTTTAATTCCTGGCATTGTCAGTTTATTTTGTTTTGGATAGGGGTTGTTGATATGACTAACCTCAGCTAGAATTGGCCTAACTTTAAATGAGTACAGATGGAAATCTAGGGACAGTAAGAAGGAAGGGCATGCAAGAGCATAGGCTGGCTGGTCCCTAGCTTCCTACTGCACTACCTGGCTAAAGGACCACCAGGTCCTTTACTGGCCTACTGACTTAACCATAGAAACTTTCTTTTAAACCCATAAAATATAAGTAAAAATGAAGAATACCAGTATGATGGTCCTTCTATTTCCCTGAAATGTGGATGTATGGGCAAGAGTGTGGGTCATGAGAGATAGCTTGTGAATGTAATTGGGGTGAATGTTCTGCAAGATTTAAAAAATTTATGACTATTGCTCAGGTTGGCAACTGAACACAGAAGTATAATTTTATTATTTGTTTTTCTTTGTAACTATCATGCTTATTTAATGTCCAGTATTTTAAAGTTAATCTTCTTTAATTTGTCTTTAATTGCGATGGCCCTAGGGCTTAAATACAATAAAACCTACTTATATCCATTGATTTTCTTTAAATAGATAGTAGCTCTATGTTTCCTAGCTTCAGTAAATTTAAATGTAATTGTGAGACCAGGGATTACAAAGTAGGTGAAAACTTGCAAATGAACCTCTGGTATCAATCAAAATTTGTAAGAAATGGATATCAATTTAAAGATTAAAAAAACTGTTAGAAAACAAAGACGACAAATGAATAAACAAAAGTACCCCTAAACAACAATTTAATGAATTGTCACAAATATAAGTCACCCTTAAGATTGAAATGAACAAAGCTTCAATTATGAATCCATTTTCCTTTAAACAGACTGAAGGGGCAAACCTCCAAGCTTTGACAAATTCAATCTCACTTTTGGGCATTCTCACCTTTCCTTTTCGAAGGAAATTTTCTTTGGAGGTTTCCCATCCAACTAAAAACAACACAGACAGCATCAGGTACAAGTGACCTTCTACTTAGCCTACATACCAAAGGGAAAAGCATGCATCTCTATACTATAATTTACCTCCAACCTGCCTAATGTGCAAATATATAGCCAAAATTATGTAGTTCCAATGTATTCTGTCACCTGTTACCTTTTCCCCCATTCTTACTTTGTTACAGTTGCTTCAATTAACAGGGTGTTAAAGGTTGAGGGATGGATTGGCAGAATCAATGGGAAACATGTAACTTCAGCTATATATATTTTTGAAGGTCATCAAAGATCAGGGCCCTCTAGAGCAAGAATGAGTAGAGATGTGTACTTTGAAATACCTTCCCAGGACATACTTTAGCCTGTAGACCCATCCCTGAAAGTTTCATTTTCCTAACCTAATCCCTTTCAGTGATAGCAAGAAGTCAATCAACTAGAATTTTACTGAGTAAAATTACCATCCTTTGGAATAGACTCTGAATAGTCTATCCTAGCCTACTTCTTCAATAGGATTAAAGACAGCCACAGAATAATGATTTGGCAGCCCATAAATCCTCAACTTATCTGTAATACTTCACCTAGGCCTGTTTACAGAGCCTAAAGGAGTTAATGCTTTACCATGTGGCAATTTAATGGAGCCTCAATGTTACCTGGAATAATTCAATCCTTAGAATAATTCCAAATGGCAATTTAAGGTAATAATTGTGCCTGGATATGCCAGAAAACATGGAAATCTTTAAATTAAACAATAAGTTTTTCATTGATTTAACCTACTTGCTAATAGATAGCCTACTACTCAGGGTGTCCTTTAATGTTGATCCCAAATATGGTGATTTACTAACCTGGCTCAGATCCCTCTTTCTTTCGCAAAATCACTGTCCCACCTTCTTCCAAGCAAATAACTTAATATTCCATTACTTCATTCTTGTCCATATTTATTTTTTGTTGAATGAGATTTTTGTTGAAGAAGGTGAATTATGTACTTACTGCGATAACCATTCTTTTGAGCACGGTAAGAAAATCACTTACTGCGGTTACTGCCGGCAGTAACTATTCTCGTTCCCAGCGGGTTGGGCAGTAACCGTTTTCCCGCTAGGAACGGAAATAGTAACCATTCGGTTACTACAGTAAGTCCCTGGAACACACGCAGTGCCATCTTCAAGTCAAAGGTGTGAAAGGACTGTATGCAGTCTGTATACCCTCATACAAATTCTGGAATTGGTAATTGGAACTTTGAACTGTTGGACTGCTTCAAACGTGTTGTTCCACTATTAAAGGTAAGGTAAAAAATTAGAATAAGAACGGAAAAATTTGTAGAATTGCAGTTTATGGGTAAATTCTAACTCAGGAAGTTGTGCTATATGAATAAAACTGGTAGGCTAGCAATAGATCTAGCCAAAATCAGGCTATGTTGAAAAGACTAGGCTACATCTCTCAAACTGCAGGTCTGGAAAAGCCATTTCTTTGGACTATTATGTTTTTATTGGATGTCTTAGCTTATTCACACTTACTAGTTATAGGATGAATCCTTGTTAAGACATTCTGTCTCTTTTCCTTGTGTTTTTAGAATTTTTAATGTCTTTCTTACATATTTTATCTTAATATCGATTCAAAAAACTAAACTATTTCCCCAATTTATGCATTTAGCCTGTATGTCAACCAAATTGGCATCATCAAAATGAATTCACCCTGCCTAGGTAATTTATTTGATTTTCCTCTGGAATAATTATTCTGTTTAGAGTTATTTGTGCATTAAAATTATTTTTCTGATTATGGAATTGGATAATTTTGTGGGCAATATGTATAAGTCAGATTTTTGAGAAAATTTTTCAAATTGAAAAAGTGATAGGCCTATTTGCAACTTTGGGTAAAATTCTAGTTGACTGACTTTTGGCTATCATGGAAAGAGTTTAGGTTTGGAAAAAGAAATTTTTAGGAATGAGGCCAAAGTATGTCCCAGGAAGTTATTTTGAAGTACCCACATCCACTCCTTCTCCCTTTAGATTGCCCTGACCTTTGATGACCTTTAAAAATATGTGCATGATAAAAGTTAAACCTTGCAAAATAGATCTTCTGCTTGAATGAAGTACAAAAAATTGTTTTCAGCTTCACAACTTTTCCCAATCCCAATTTATAAGGTTTTAAAGATATGCAAATACATTTCCTAAATTTTGAGAAAAACCATTGGTATGGCTTGGAATTCTGCTTAAATAACAGGAATTGCATTTTCAGAACTAAAGGCAGAGAAAAGGCAACTGTTAGCTGAAAATTAAGGTAAAATGTTGTTTTGTCAAAATTTCAATAGGTATAGACCTGTCATCTAGGCAAATTTCAGGGCCCTCTAGAGGGAGAAGGAGTAGATCTGGGTACTTTGAAAAACCTTCCCAGGACATACTTTAACCTTTAGACTCAACCCTAAAAGTTTCATTTTCCTAACCTAGCCTCTTTCTGAGATAGCTAAAAGTCAATCAACTAGAATTTTACCCTACTTTAAATGTGCAATCTCAAAAGTATTGCCAGTTCCCCATAATTCCAGACCATTGGCAAATTGTCAGTTGGTGAATGCAAGACTCATGTCCAAGAGAAATAGGGAGAAATGAAATTGTAGTTTTGGGTGAGCAGGTTGAACCTATGCAAACAATGAAACTTTGATTTTCCATGAAAGATTTTATAAAGGATACTAGCTTTGTGGCTAATCCAAGACTTGCAAGTTTAACTAAAAGGATCTGATGGTTCATATTGTCATATGTCCCTTCAAAGTCTAGGAATGCAGCAACTAGGTCACTGTTTTTAGATAGAGATTCATTTATTCCATTTGTTAACAATAAGATAAGATAATATTTGTTTTCAAAAGACTATCACAAGCTCTATGGAGCCAAATTTGCTTTATATATCAGTAAAAACTAAAAAAAAAAAAAAAAAAAAAATTCAAATCAGTACATTAAGTCAAACACTTAAAATTGAAAAGAAATTAAAAAATGCAAAATCATCAAAGATAAAGGGCAAATCAGTAAACTTAACAATTAAATTACAAAAACATTGCAGTAAATCAAAAATACAAATGGTAATAAAGGAAAAGGGGAATTTGGCAAGTACATAATCACAAATTATTATTAAGGTGTTCCAGAATAAAGGGAATAAAACTTTTACAAAACCTCTCTGTAACAGCATGGATTGGAGAGTAAGTTGGGATTGCTAAGGAGGCTGACCAGGGGAGTCAGAGTCTAATGGGATTGTGAAAATCAGGGAGTAAGTCCTCAGTATGGGGATTGGAAATGACTGATTCAGCAAAAAAAAATTCCATCCTTTCTTTTAAGGTGGTAATGTGTGCAACTTTAAAGAGGAAGGATTATGGAATTTTGCCTTCTTTGTAAATGATCCTGAGCAAATGCTTTTGGACTGATTTGATTTTGTCACCAAGTTAATTTGAAAGTTGCAAATGCCAGACCAGACATGCATATTCCAATAACAGCCTTATAAAGGATAAGTAAACATGGAGGGAATGTATCTTAGTACAATTAAATTTGTTTAGCAGCTTAAAAATGGATAGTGAAACATTTGCTTGTTTAACAATATTTGAAACATGTGTGTCCCACTTAAGATAATTAGAAATTGTGACACCAAGAAGCTTAAACTGTTTCACTAGCATTTTGTGTGGGATTGGGTTGCAAAAAAAAGGAGTAGATTTCAAGAAGTTGATCATCATCTGTGATTCAGTGGGATTTACTGTCATATTTAGATTCTTAGAAACATCTGAACATTGGGTTAGGATTTCAATGGGGTCACTTTTAATATTCCTATGACATACTTCAAGGATTGACAAGTCATCCACATATTTCCATCTTTGGGGGAATTCCTTCCCCAAAGATGCATGCAGCATCTGATGAGGAGCAGTCCAACTAAGAGGAGAGGACATCAAACAGGTGACAGAATTCAAGTACTTAGGAATACAGTCACTTCTAGTGGCGACTTTGAGAAAGAGTTGAACACCAGGATAGCCTTAGCCAAAGTTTAAACTTAGGTTGTTCCAGAGCAATGTACTGTCCATCCTGAGTTTATGATGTGTAATGCCTTAAGCTAACTGCAGAACAGAAGGAACACCTTACCACCTTTGAGAATAACTGTCTTCATTGAATTCCTAGAATCAGTTGGAGAGACCATGTCAGCAATGGCAAGGTCTGTATCCATACAGGCGGCAAGATATTGCAACTGTTGTAGGAAAATGTAGATGACAATACCTTGGACACATCCTCTGCATGTTAGATTGTAGACTTCCAAAAAAGCTCCCCCACTGGCAACCAGAAGGCACCTGTTGCTGAGGAAGACCAAAGAATATGCTTCATAGGACATATGAACATGACAGAAGAGCCCTCCAGATGAGTCTCATTCCAGAGTGGGAAGACATATGCAGCTGCTCACATAAGGGAAGATTAGAATCTACTCCCAATGCCCCTGTGCCTCCAGAAGCACTGGAAGAACTAAGGTAAAGGTACATGATAACAAACTAAGTAAATAATGACATATGCCTTATTACCTTAAACATCTCAAATTGTATCTTCTAGAGAATAGGGTGGAAGAACCCGCCGATGTTGCCAGATAATGTTGACTTGATATTCATGTCACAGTTCATGAGTATTCATCACTATTTACATATAAACAGGACAGTTTGGCTTCATTGTTGGGTGTTGTTCATCATATCAATGTATTGCTGCCGGGTGTGTTTGAGGGCTAAAAGGGAGGGTGGCTCAAAAATTGGCTCAGGTGGTGTAAGTTCTGCAATTTTAACCTGCTCAGTAGTGGCCACTCTCCAGATGTATGACTGTCCTGCACCAGCCATTACCTTGACAGTTTAAAGTTGAGGCCATGGCACAACAGCAACTTTGGATGAGTGTGCCAGGTGGTAGAGGGTGACAAGTGGCAGTTGGCCAAAGTGGCTATGGTGGCCAAATGTCTAAAAAACAGATTTTGATAACAATAAATGGATCATAAAAGTTACTTTTCTATGATGATCCCTCTTGCAAATTTCTGTCAAATTTCAAATTGTTCATAAGCTACAAGGCTGAGAATATTTTTACAATTCAAACAAAAGGGTAAAACACCCTTGAAAAGGGTTTTTGTTCCTATGTGTAAAAATATGGAATTTAGCTTCTTTTTTTCTGAAAATTTTAATATGGATGCATTTTTGTTACATTTTTTTTAAAAAGTGGTTAAAGAATATTGGATAGAGCTCATTCAAATAGAAAATAAACTTTTAGTACCTTTTTTAAGTAGCTAAAGATACTGCATCACAGAAAAGATCTACTATTTTGTGCTGCAAATCAAGATTTTTGGCCTAAACAGCAAAATTTTACAGAGAAAAAATATGAGATGGGCTGTCAGTTTAGAGTTTGGTCATTGGAAAGGTATACAAATAACCTTCAATTTTCAGACCTTTGACCAGCAAAGTGACAAATGTAATTTGGTGTTGCAAAATAGAAACCCTGGCCCAAACAGGGCCAAATCCTATCAAGCTTCTGAGAAAGCCAGTCACTTTAAAATTATTTGGCAAACTATATAAACAGTTCCCTCCTAGTTTCAGCAGCTATATTACCACATTGTGTTTAATTGCTCTGCTACTGCCTGAACATTGACTCAATTCATATAAAATGAAGTGCTATTATATAGAATGTGCATACACTACTACTGAAGGTTATGCTATATAGTATTGCATTACTACAAGATTTATTGTTAATTCAAAATGGGTAGAATGCAAGATCAGAAGATCTTTTTTGAGGGTGGAAATGGTGCCTGATTCCTCACAAAGTGAAGTTTCGGGCTAAATTTGTGAGAGGTATTTCCAAATTTTGCAACACAGTGTCTTAAACTTTTTAGGTATGTGCATGGAAATTTATTTCACTCCTTTTCTTCTGAGAAAATTCTCATGTATTTGAGTTTTCTAGTATCCCATGTTCTTGGGCTTCATTAGTATATTTCTGAAACTTTTGAAGTGGAGGTGCTTGTTTCTATTTCTGTGTTTTCTATCCGGCGTTTTATGGTCACAAGGCCCAAACCTTCACAGAACAAATTTATTAAGGCCAATTTTTGCAACAGGTATTTCCATACTTTTTTAGACTCAGTGTTGTAGCAATATTTGTATCTTTGGTCATTAGAATGAACATTTTTTCCATTCCTTTTCTTCTGATAAAATTCTCATGTATTTGACTTTTCTAGGATCTCATATTTTCTCATTTTCTGGACTCTAGTAATAGGTTTCTGAAATTTTTGAAGTGGAAGTCCTGGTTTCTAATTGCTGCATTTCCATCAGGCATTTTAAGGACTCAGTGAAAAGCTAATCAATCAATGAAGATATGAGACAGCTGTTTGGCACAAGTCTAACATAGTTTATTTCCTATTCTAAACTAATCACTGCATGCGTGGCTGATAATAGAATTTTTACTTCTTTACATTTGGAAAATAAATTTGATAAGATTTTCATAAGATATTCCCATTTGTTTTGCATCCAAGTCCCCTCCCCTCTTACCTAAATATCTAAAAATCTCTCTTCCACTACTTAAAAGCTGAAGAGATTGTAGATATCTTACAATAACTGCTTGAACTACATTATGAATTGATTACCCAGTCTGTTTCAACCTAAATCTTGAATATCTCAATAGAGCCTGCAGACACAGTTTAATTAGAGATACTGTTCTATGCTGACATCAAATAGACTGTAAAGAAATTATGATGAACTCATGTAGAGCTTGTTTTCTGAAGAAGCTTCATTGAGTGACTTCAAGTCATACCCATATCAGAGTTGAAGTTAATGTGTACATCTAGATATATCCAAAATATTGCTGATTGTGGTGATTTCATTTATTATTTATTTTTGTTTGTAAATAATTCTCATCTACAGATGGCTTGTAATAGTAAAAAAGGGTGAATAAATAAAAATCAGCCGGCTTGCCTGTTGAGGTCTGCTTTATTTCAGTGGCTGAAAGTTTTTTTTTGTCTTGAGTTTTGGCTATTCCTTGGTTTTAGTCATTATGTCTAGCTAATTCTGCCTTGGAATTTATTCATTATTTCATGTTACCAAAGAAAAATTAAGTCTTAAATATTGCCATAAAAATGAATGAAATGCTCTTGTCTGCAATTTTTTGTAAATGCTTTTGCTGGTAAAATGCAGATATTTCCACCTAAGTGTTACTATAAACACAAGATTTCTTATGTAAGTAAACTTCAATGCTTTTATTTTCAAAAAAGCTTTGTGGTTTGAAATATCTATTTTATATATATTCAGCTTTCTTTTTTTATAAATATCTTTTTCTTTTTTAATTATATACACAGCCACATGTCCTCATTTTAAATCCCGACCGGACCTGGTGACATTTGAGGGGGGGGGAACCTAAAATCTTGGAAAACGCTTAGAGTGGAGGGATCGGGATGAAACCTGGTGGGAAAAATAAGCACAAGTCCTAGATACGTCATTGAAATAACCGTAATGGATCCGCTCTCTTTGGGGGAGTTGGGGGGGGGGGGAAGGGTTAATTCAAAAAATAAAAATGAGGCATTTTTAACTTACAAAGAAGTGATTGGATCTTAATGAAATTTCATATTTAGAAGGACCTCATAACTCAGATTTCTTATATTAAATCTCGACCGGATCCAGTGTCATTGGGGGGGGGGGGGCTGGAATTCTTGCAAAAAGCGGAGAGATCAGGATGAAACTTGGTGGGAAGAATAAGCACAAGTCCAAGATAAGTGACTGAAATAACCGGACCGGATCCGCTCTCTTTGGTGGAGTTAGATTGGGGGAGTAATTAGGAAAAATTAGAAAAAATGAGGTATATGTAACTTACGAACTGGTGATCAGATCTTAATAAAATTTAATATTTAGAAGGATCTTGTGCTTTAGAACTCTCATTTTAAATCCCAACCAGATCCAGTGACATTGGAAGGAGTTGGAGGGAGAAACTGGAAATCTTGGAAACCGGAAATCTTGGAAAATGCATAGAGTGGAGAGATCGGGTTGAAACTTGAAACTTGATGGGAAGAATAAGCACAAGTTATAGATACGCGATTGACATAATTGGACCAGAACCGTTCTCTTTGGGGGAGCTGGGGGTTGTTAATTTGAAAAATTAGAAAAATTGAGGTATTTTCAACTTAAGAACGGGTTACCGGATCTTAATGAAATTTGATATTTGGAAGAAACTCATGTCTCAGAGCTCTTATTTCAAATCCCCACCAGATCTTTTGACATTGGGGAGAGTTGGAGGGGGAAACCGGAAATCTTCGAAAACGCTTATAAATGTCGTAGATTCGTGATTGACGTAACTGGACTGGATCCACTCTCTTTGGAGGAGCTAGGGGTTTGGGTTCAGGGCTTTGGCGAGTTTGGTGCTTCTGGACGTGGTAGGACGATGAAAGTTGGTAGGCGTGTCAGTGAGCTGCACAAATTGACTTGATAAAGTCATTTTCCCTGATTTGACCATCTGGGGGGCTGAAGGGAGAGGAAAAATTAGAAAAAATGAGGTATTTTTAACTTACGAGTGGGTGATCGGATCATAATGAATTTTGATATTTAGAAGGACCTCGTGACTCAGAGCTCTTATTTTAAATTCCGATCGGCATTAAGCCTCTGGTTTTCCTTTTAAAGCAATCTATTGATTCTTAGAATTTGGCTAGAGCTCATACCATATGAGTTCTTGGCTCTTCTTACCTCGTCACAAGTGCCATATGAGCTCTTAACTCTTGTTTTTCAAAGATTTTTGTGGTTTGAAATATGCGTTCCATATCTATTGGGATTTTCCTTCTTTTTTCCTTCTTTTTTCTTTTTCCTTCTTTTTCCTTCTTTTTGAAATATTTTTTCCTTCTTTTAAGATAGTCACAGCTGTATGTCATGAAACAAATAAAAGGAACTACTGCACGAATCAAATTAATAACCCTTATTTACATATGTGAGAATGTTTTTTTCAAAGGAATTTTGTTGTTTTGAAATATATATTTTCATGCATTTTCAAATTTCTTTTTTTTTTATAATATACTATTTCCCTTTTTAAAGATTTACACAGTTGCAGGTAATGATATAGAAGAAAAGTACTATGCACACAATAAAAACTCAGAATTACTTTTTTGAGGAAGACTTTGATTTAAAAAAATGAAATTATATAGCTTGAATATGTAGGCTACTTCAAATATATTCTTATTTTTTTTTAAACTTTATTTGTTTTTAGAGATGTACAGAGCTGCAGGTCATTAAATAATAAGAAATTAATTCAAAGAAAAAATTTAAAATTCAAAATTACTTATGTGTAGAAAACTCCGACTTTTAAAAAAGAAATTTTTTGATTTGAAAAATGCATTTTCAACCATAGTCAGAATTTTTTCATAAAACAGCTTTTTCCTTTTTGTTAAAGGTATACACAGCTGCAAATAATGCCATAAAAGAAAATTGCCACAAAAGCAAAAAAAAAAATAAAACATATTACTTATTTGTGGAAAACTTCGATTTTTTTTCAGAGAAATTAGATAGTTTGAACATTTATTTCGACTACTTTTAGTTGTTTTGTTTTTTTTCCAATAATTTTTCTCGTTTTAAAGACATGCACAACTGCAGGTCATGAAGTAAAAGTCTAACTCTTTTTTTTTTCTAAACCTATTCAAAACTCTGGTCAACTCCTTTTTTGTCCAGAAATAAAATGACATCAATGCTGTGAAAAGTCTTTTTTTTTTGCAAAGTTTAATACCCTCTATCAACTTCTATTGAATTCATTCCAATAAAGCTACAAGAAAAGTTCAAAATCTATATGTCCAATGAATCAAAAGGCTTTGTAATGTCAGCAAACAAGGTATAGTCTTCAAGGCAGACA